>NW_022196534.1:820454-922972 GCF_008641045.1 Pistacia vera
TAGCCCACTCCACTTTTACGATTCAACATTTTTCTAGTTGCTCTCTCCAATTAATTGACATTTTAAACAGAGAATATTTCCAAACAATGTCCTTAGATTATACCTAAATTTATATTTACTAGGGGAATCAAAAGGACTTTAGGTTATAAAAATATAGACTAGTGAAGGCCAAGAAAGAGGAATAAGATTGCTTTACAATTACCAAAAATGGTCTAGGTTTTGTAGTGAGAATGGTTATTCTACACTTGAAACTAGGAAACGTTTGAGATATGATATCCCCTATTTTTTTGGTCTAAAGAGATCTAAACCCTCTGACTTCTTAGTTGAAAACCAAGGGTCAAACCATTCAAGCTTTAAGATAATGTTATCATGTTATCACAGGCCAGGGAGTATGAGCATAACCATCATGGAAGATACTAGGATTTGAAATTTTTGACAAATGTACAAGAAATCATGCTGTCATTCTGCCTAATGGAGTCCCACATGACAACCTAAAAGACACCATACAAAGTTGACATCAACTGTTCACTAGCACTAATCCTTCACTTTACAGAGCAAATTCCTATATAGATTGATGGACCCAGGATATCCAAATGGTATTCGCGTAAGACAGGAAATGGGAGGAAAGGGCAAAAGGGGTAAAGCATATGGGGACAGGTGTCTTATTAGTTATTAGAATCCTGGTATTAGAATAAAAGGGAGGGATAGCAGGGGCAAGGGATATCTTTTTCTTTTGTGAATGAATTGAGTCTGGGAGGTGTTGGTCCTCGAAAACCAGCTAGCGATACCGTTTTATTCCAAAGCTGAATGTCATCTTCTCCATTTTTTTCTTATTAATCAAGTCTAAATATATTACTCTCTTAGATATTGTTGTTTGTTAGGTTGCTTCTTGTATTTGTTTATATTTTGAGAAGCATATTATTGTGTTGAGTTACGGCTATTTAGTGTGATTGGCATAGTGTTTTAGTTGAAATAGTGGGATTCCATCAAATTGGTATTAGAGCTCGCAGATTATTTGGGGTATGGTTGATACTAGAATGGATAAAAGAGTTAACAGTGTTGAGAAGGATATAACGGTGGTTCAAAGAGACGGTTGTTGTTTCATTTTCTATTTTTTCTTCACTTTCAATAGTACAACCTAACTAAATATATACACACACTCAACAATTACATATATATCCTTTACACTACATATACATAGTTTCCAACACTCCCCCTCAAGCTGGAGCATATATATCTATCATGCTCAGCTTGTTATAAATATAGGTTACCTTTTTACCAACGAGAGACTTCATGAAGATGTCAGCTAGTTGTTCCCCTGTTCTAACATGATTAGTAGCAATTAGCTTTTGTTCAAGTTTCTCTCGTACAAAGTGACAATCCACTTCTATATGCTTAGTCCTGTCATGAAAGACTGGATTGTTTGCTATATGCATGGCTGCTTGGTTGTCACACCATAAGTCCATGGTCCTTGGGTCATCAAGCCTAATTTCTCTAAGAAGATGTCTTGTCCATATAAGCTCACACATAACTTGTGTCATAGCTCGATACTAAGACTCTACGCTTGACCTAGCTACAACTGATTGCTTATTACTTTTCCAAGAAATAACATTTGCTCTAACAAAAACACAAAACCCAGTCACAAATCGTCTATCCACAAAGGATCCTGCCTAATCTGCATCTAAGAAACCTTCTCTCTTATTATGACCATGATCACTATAAAGAATCCCACGTCCAAGGGCTCTTTTTAGATACTTCAAAATATGGAGGATCGTATCCTAATGGGATGTCCTATGAGATGACATAAATTGACTCACCACACTCACTGAAAAAGCAATATCTAGACGAGTTACTATAAGGTAGTTTAACTTTCCAACTATCTGTCTGTATCTCTCTGGATCACCAAACATCTCTCCATCCTCAACATTCAATCTCACATTAGGAACTATAGGAGTGTTACAAGGCTTAGCCTCACTTAGACCCATTTCGGTCAACACATCTAGCACATACTTGCGTTGAAAGAGAAAAATCCCTTTCTTACTCCGAGAAACCTCGACTCCCAGAAAATACCTTGAAGTGCCCAAATCTTTTGTATGAAATTTGGAAGCCAAAAAGTTTTTCAAACTCTAAATGCCAACATCATCACTGTCAGTGATTACAATGTCATCAACATAAACAACCAAAAGAATGATGCTAGAAATAGATTGCTTATAAAAGACCAAATGATCATAAGCACTCCTATGTAAACCAAACTGAGTCACCACTTCGCTAAACCTCTCAAACCAAGCCTGTGGAGATTGCTTTAAGCCATATAAAGATTTTCTCAGTTTGCATACCTTCCCTGACTCCCCCTAAGCAACAAACCCCAGAGGTTGCTCCATGTAGACCTCTTCAAGAAGATCACCATGCAAAAAGACATTTTTTACATCAAGTTGGTGAAGAGGCCAACAATATGAAGCTGCAAGAGAGATGAATAGTCGGACAAAGGTCATTTTAGCCACTGGGGAGAATGTCTCAGAATAATCAACACCATGCGTCTGAGCATAACCCTTAGCAACCAGCCAAGCTTTCAATTGAGCCACAGTCCTATAGGGATTAGCCTTCACTGTGAAAACCCATTTACACCTAATAGCCTTTTATTTTCAAGCAACTCCATTAGAACCCATGTATCATTATGTTCTAGAGCCAACATCTCCTCTTCCATAACCCTTCGCCACCCATCATGAGTAATTGTTTTAGACATAGAGTTGGGAACAGACACAAAGTCTAAAGAGGCAATAAATGAAGACAAAAAAGTGATAGGAAACATATGAGGAGATAGGATAGTTACAAGAGCGCTTACCTTTACGAAGAGCAATGAGAAGATCATGATCATGATCAAAGGAAGGAAGAACTAGATTCGAGGGCGAGGCAGTCGATAGAGGTAGTGGATCAGATGTTGCTGCAGGTGTCTCATGATGCTGGTGAACCCTGCGAGAGTATACCTGGGTGATAGGAGGACGAGATGGTAGAGGACTATAATGGGTATGTTGTAAACAAGAAGATCATCAGGGGGTGGTTCAAGAGAAGTAGATGAAATAAAGGACTCAACATATGGAGTGGTTTAAAAAAAGGAAACATCAGCTGAGATAAGATACTTACCTAGGACTGGAGAAAAACAACGATAACCCTTCTGATATCGAGAATAACCCAAGAATATGCACTTGAGGGACCTAGGTTCAAATTTGGATACATGAGGTCTAACATCTTGAACAAAGCACGTGCACCCAAACACTTTAGGAGGAAGAGAGAATAAAGGCTGTGATGGCAAAAGGATGGAGAACGGGATTTGACCACCCAAAACAGAAGAAGGCATGCGATTGATCCAGTGACATGCTATAGAGAACATCTGCCCAAAAGTATATGGAGACTTTCATGTGAAAAAAGAGAGTACAAGCGACTTCTAATAAATGACGATTTTTGAGTTCAGCAACTTCATTTTGCTGAGGTGTATAAACACATGATGATTGATGAATAATACCCCTAATAGACAGAAAAGAGGAGAAAGGAGCAGAAAAATATTCTTTGGCATTATCACTTCTGAGAATTTTAATAGATGAAGTAAATTGATTTTGTATTGCAGCATAAAAGGTATAAAATATGGAGAATAATTCAAAACGATTCTTTATAAAATACAACCAAGTTACACGTGAAAAATCATCCATAAAAATAACAAAGTATCAATATCCATACTTAGACAACATAGGGCAAGGACCCCAAACATCAGAGTGTATAACATCAAAAAGGGTTGCGGCTCTTTTGTTTATCCTAGGGCTATAGAACACTCATGGTGTTTTCCAAACTGACACGCCTCACACTCAAGGTGTGACGTTGACCCTACACTAGGACAAAACCTTTTCAAAATGGGAAGGGGAGGCTGACCAAGGCGACCATGTAATATGGGTAGAGATGAATCACTGGTACACGCAACAGGTTGAGAGACAGGAGTGGGGATATCATAAAGCATATACAAGTCACCTGATACATGTCCCCTACCAATAATGTCTCGCCCCAAGATCCTAAAACATACAATTGAGTAGGAAAAAAGTAAACACCACAATTGAATGCATTAGTAATTTGACTAATAGACAAAAGATTAAAGGGAAAATGAGGAAGGCACAAGACAGATGAGAGAGAGAGATTTGTTAAGATGGGTAGTACCACTTCCAACAATAGGTGTAGTCGACCCGTTAGCTAAGGTAATCGAAGACAAATTGGGAGAAGGTGTAAATGAGGAGAGAATACCTATGTTGCCCGTCATATGGTGGGTAACACCAAAATCAATGACCCAGTTACTACTAGAAGTGGACAAACAGGCTGTAGGACTACCTAACTAGGTTAATGTAGTGATAATCGATGGGATAGATGACTGGGAGCAAGAATTTTGAGTGAGACGAGCATATTCTATTGCAGAGATAATAACCTATGATGGGGTGGGTAAGAGACCATCTTGAGTTGCAACATGAGCAAACTTCTGAGTGCCTTGCATATTCAGGGGCTTGTCATGGAGCTTCCAATAATTCTTTTTTATGTAACCCTCAGCACCACAATGAAAGCAAGTATGAGGGCCATTACCACGATTGTTCCCGGTATCGCGACTTGTCCCTTTATTACATTTACCATCACCAAGCTTCACGCTAGTTAGGGCTTCATGATCAACATTAGGATCCTTAAGGTTTTTTTTGTCCTTAAACACTCCTCGATCTTCCCCCTTACTAACTTTGAGAAGTCAAGCAAAGACATTTGTAAGAAAGGGAAGTGTACTACCACTTATTTTTCTTATGCTTGCATCATCTTCACATCAATAGGGACAGGAAACATAGCCATTTTTTCTTCAAAGGCTTGTTTTATCTCTGTATAATATTCGAGCAACGTCTTTTCTTGCATATTTACTCGATAGATCTTCAATAACAACTCATGGGCATGAGACAGGTCTTGTTTACCAACATACAAGAACTCTAGATACTTCCATAACTCCTTGACGGTATCACAGTGACCAATCACATCATCCACGGACGAATCGAGAGTGTTCTAAATCTGATTAAAGAGTTTATCATCTTCCGTGAGCCATTCTTTTTTAGTTTTATTATCACTTTCTGTTGTCTCAAGTGGATCCTTGATTAAATGGTTTCCCATATCAATGCTGGACACATATCGTTGGATAATCTGCTTCCATTGAATATAATTTCTTTTTCTCAATAACTTTCGATTAGTAATTTTGGTTGAGGAAGTGACAATTTCAATCACCATCTTCTTACCGTCCTCTGCCATATTGTCTAGCAAATAACTCCCAACTCTATAGATTCAAAACAATCTCAACACCAAACAACCCAAGCAAACACATCAGCGTCCCAATCTCAAACAACCAGGATTCACAACAACTCCAAGCCAACACAAAAGGATAGCCAAAATGATTCTTCACAACTCCAAGCAAAACACAAAAGGATTCACAACTCCACAGTCACTGCACCAAACAACAATAGAGAAGAGAGACTAGAACAAAATCAGCATTTGCCAAAAAAATAGAAACAAAGGCCGCCGGAGATAACGGAGGTTGTCGGAGATAAAAGAGGAACAAAGAACAGATTCAGACGTCGCCGGAAAAAGGGAAGCTAAGGGCAAACATCGTCGAAGAGAGAGAAACCATGGACAAAGACGTCACCGGAGATCGCCGATCGCCGGAAAACAGAAACAAAGAAATGGATTTAAGGTTTAAGGGTTCACACGTCGTCCAGGGGCTCTAATACCTTTATTTTCTATTTTTTCTTCACTTTCAACAGTACAACCAAACTAAATATATACACATACTCAGCAATTACATATATACCCTTTACATATACATAGTTTCCAACAGTTGCCAAGGTGACTAAGAAGTGAACTCATGAGAGAAATTCTGATGGACATGCAGAATTAGGTGCGAAGAAAGGACGAGGAAAAAGAAGAGCGATAGAGGAACTTAATTGAGGAACCCAACTAAGACAGGTGGATGCACTGAACACGGCCTCACAAAGGACAGGGAGACCAAGGTGGGAACCAGGGTGGAGAAGGATTGAACCCAGGCGGGCAAGGGTGGAATCGTCGTGACTTGGATGGCCGGAAACTAGAGCTGCCCTTTTTTTCCGATGAAGATCCTTATGGGTTGATCTTTCGAGTGGAGCGTTACATCTCGATAAATCAGATTCTAATGAGCACAAGGTTTCATCGACGGCTCTTTGCATGGAAGGAGAAGCACTCCACTTGTACCAGTGGACAGAGTCGAGAACAACGACGATGACATGGCCAATGTTCAAGGTCGCGCTACTGCAGAGGTTTAGTGGGACACAAAAGGTTAGCCCCTTAGAGCTGTTGATGTCGATAAGGCAAGGAGGATCGATGCTGGATATTCGTCGACGGTTTGAGGAGGTTGCAGTGCTAACACAAAGGGAGAGAAAAGACGTCCTAACAACAACTTTTCTAAACGGGTTAAAACCAGAGATCTGGGCAGAGATAAAGTTACAACCCCCCGATTTGTTAACCCGACCCAATTCATTAATCCAAGTGACCTTGCTGGCCCAACATGTGGAAGAGAGGAATGTTGCGCTGGAACAAGCCCATGCAAACTTGGGCCAAATAGGTAACTTCTTGGCCTAAATCTATTTCGAATTCATTTAGAAAGGACGAAAGTTTGAAAGGCCACTCTTCAAATAACCCATACAACTGACCCAGATTTGATAACCAAACCCACACCTTCTCCCAAAATACAACTCCCACTCGAAGAATTCACATTATAAACCTTTTAAGTTTCCAAAATTAAAAAGAAGTCCTCATTGATTATATTCTATTCAATTATAGAAAAAAATCAATTAACCAGATCATCATCACGACAACAAACCATAAAAGTCGCAAAAGGACTCCATAATAATGATTTTCTAGAGTTAGAACAGAAAAAAATCTAAGACAAACAAAGATTACAGTCAATGAAAAAAAGATGCTATTATCATGTCACTTTGTCTATATATAGTTGTGCAATTAACGTGATAAAGAGGATGAAATTTTTAATTTAGAGAAATCATAAATGGATGCTTCAAAGTATTGTTACATATGAATGAGTTAAAAGAATGTTAATGATGAATAAAGGAAAAAGTTCATTAGTTCACCGAAAATACCTGGGTCCAATTTCCTTAACACGCCACTGCCTTTGACAAGTTTAACATGATAATGAGGATGAAATTCTCGATTTCGACCAATCATAAATGGATGCTTTGATGTATTGTTACATAGCAATTAGTTAAAAGAATGTTAATGATAAATAAAGGAAAAGGTTAATTAACTCACCAAAATTCCAGCATGAAGGAAATCCCATTGGGTCCAATTTCCTTAACCCGCCACTGCCTTTGACACGTTTATATTCTCCCCAGCTGATCCACCCTACTACCAATTCATCTTTTTGGAATGTAAACTAGTAAAACCGATCTTCACAAAACAACAATGAGTACATTAGACTTAGAACTTATACCAAATAATCATGCAACTCTCCACAACCCATATGTCTAACCATACTCCAACATTAACCACTAGCTAACCTTGATATCCAAATCTCTAACTTTATAACATCATATAAACTTAAATCCATTAAAAAAAAAAAAAAAAAAAAAAGAACAATTCATGAGGCATCATAAAATTAAAACTAAATTCAAGAGTTACACTGTCCCAAAACTTTAACAAATTACTAAATGCTTGAACTAAGCATCTCAATAAAACCCCACCTTTCTAACATACTCAAGTCCAAGTGCAAGACTCCACATTTGGATACTAAAACAAGAGATGACAAAAATAGGATGAGAAAATATCACGACATACATATGCAAAATATACCAGCAGCAAAAGAAAAATAACAGGATCAATAAGGTGTGATATTTTTTAGAAAAGAACAAAAAAGAACTTGGAAGACATCCTATTCTTGTACCATTACAATGGCAAGAATGATTATGTACATTTACAAGATAAATGTTTGATTCGAGTTTGGACAATCATAAAAATAATTTTCACTCCAACGTATGAAGAAGGACATTGGAAGCATCCTTCAAGAACTGATTAAAAATCATGAAAACAACTAGCAAATAGACTTATGAAATGGCCTTCGATTACAGCTCAAAGATACAAGATTTCATAACCAAAAGTTGATATGATTCTAATAATGTCTACAGAATCAACTAAAAAAAAAAAACAAAAAAAAAAAAAGTCCAATAACCCAAAAAAGGCATTAAACCTAAGTCTAATAAAGAAGTCAAAAAAGTGAGAAAAATACTTTATCCTAGTTTTCTTGCCACTATGCACCTGTGCACACAAAACGAAGAAAATCAGAGTAACTTACTAGTTTGTTGTTGCTTGTACGATTCACTGCAACTCGTTTCCCCATTANCACACATATGCAAAATATAACAGCAGCAAAAGAAAATAACAAGATCGATAAGGTGTGATATTTTTCAGAAAAGAACAAAGAAGAACTTGGAAGACATCCTATTCTTGTACTATTACAATGGCAAGAATGATATATGTACATTTACAAGATAAATGTTTGATTCAAGGTTGGACCATCATAAACAAATACTTTTCACTCAAACGTATGAAGAAGGACATTGGAAGCATCCTTCAACAAACATACAGTAATTTCAAGAATTGATTAAAAATCATGAAATCAACTAGCAAATAGACTTATGAAATGGCCTTCGATTACAGCTCAAAGATACAAAAGACTTCATAACCAAAAATTGATATGATTCTAATAATGTCTATAAAATCAACAAAGAAAAACAAAAAAGAGTCCAATAACCAAAAAAAGACATTAAACCTAAGTCTAATAAAGAAGTCAAAAAAGTGAGAAAAATGATTTATCCTAGTTTTCTTGCCACTAGCACTTGTGCACACAAAACGAAGAAAATCAGAGTAACTTACTAGTTTGTTGTTGCTTGTACAATTCACTGCAACTCATTCCCCATTAAGATGTTGGAACTTGAGGCACATAGAATTTAGTCATTCACAGAATCTCTACAATTTGTCCTTTGTACAAAGAATGCTACAGTTACCTAAGTAGTGCACCGAATGACGTGACAAAATCCTGACTCTTGATTAATTTTAACTTAATATTAATCGACGGTCAGGATTTTTTCACGTCAGTTGGTGCATGAATTCAGTATATAACCTTCGGTGGCTGTATCTATTCCGTTACAAAAAATAAAGTTGAAGAACAAAAATATGAATGCGAACACTTAAATTCTAAAGTAGAAATTGTAAGAAAACAGTCGAGGATACAAAAATTGAAAATGCAAAGAATAAAAAACCCGTAGCCCACTTTTTTTCCCACCATATTGAAGTTGGAGCAATGGCACTTTTAAACCAATCTAGCTTTTTTCAGGCAATTCTCACTATTATCCTCAGTACAAGATTCAGTAGAAAACTTCAAATGAGCTATCTCATTGCCTAGATGACTACAGGAGAAATAACAAGAACATAGTCTACAGAATCAAAAAACAAAAAGGAGTCCAATAACCAAAAAAAGACATTAAACCTAAGTGTAATGAAGAAGTCAAAAGGTTGAGAAAAATGCTTTATCCTAGTTTTCTTGACACTATGCACCTATGCACACAAAAAGAAGAAAATCAGAGTAAATTACTAGATTGTTGTTGCTTGTACAATTCACTGCAACTTGTTTCCCTATCAAGATGTTGAAACTTGAGGCGCACAGTGTTTAGTCATTCACAGAATCTCTACAATATGTTCTTTATACAAAGAATTCACACATTATTAAAAAAGATATTAAGGTGATCATTATTATTCTCACTCATAGAATAATAATGATCACCTCAATATCTCCAGGACCACAATTTCCACCACTTGTGGCCAAGTTATGATTCTTGGACATAACTAAAATTTCAAGTATGTACAAATTGGNTAGGATTTGAAATTTTTGAGAAATGTACAAGAAATCATGTGGTCATTCTGCCTAATGGAGTCCCACATGACAACCTAAAAGACACCATACAAAGTTGATATCAACTGTTCACTAGCACTAATCCATCACTTTAGAGAGCAAATCAATCAGGACAATAATAAAACAACTACCTCCTCTAATAATAGGAACTTTAGCTGCTAGCAATAACAATGACCCTAAATATTACTCTTACAATAAATAAGATACTGAACATGTTTAGATAGTTTAATTGTGTGATGATACAAGTAATTGCAACCATTGCAAAAATCCATGTCTAAAAATATTTGGCTTGGTCTATTCCCTCAAATGTTAACTTTATTGCAATGTCAATGGCTTTAACACTCATAACCTGCGCCCCAAACGAAAAAATAAAAAATATTAAAAAAATAAAAAAACCTCGTTAAACTATGGTTCTTTAAGTGCATTGGGATGATCTAAAAATGTGAGAAGCCAAAAATACTAACTGTCAATGACCCAATTACAGAGTAAATTCGTATATAGATTGATGGACCCAAGATATCCAAATAGTATTCGTGTAAGACAGGAAATAGGTGGAAAGGGAAAAAGGGGTAAAGCATAAGGGGACAGGTGTCTTATTAGTTATTAGAATCCTGGTATCAGAATAAAGGGGAGGGATAGCAGGGGCAAGAGATATCTTCTGCTTTTGTGCATGAATTGAGTTTGGGAGGTGCTGGCCCTCAAAGACCAGTTAGCGATACCGTTTTATTCCAAAACTGAATGTCGTCTTCTCCATTTTTTCTTATTAATCAAGTCTGAATATATTACTCTCTTAGATATTGTTGTTTGTTGGGTTGCTTCTTGTATTTGTTTATATTTTGAGAAGCATATTATTGTGTTGAGTTACGGCTATTTAGTGTGATTGGCATAGTGTTTCAGTTGAAATAATGGGATTCCATCAAATTGGTATTAGAGCTCGCGGATTATTTGGTGTATAGTTGATACTAGAATGGATAAAAGAGTTGACAGTGTCGAGAAGGATATAGCGGTGGTTCAAAGAGACGGTTGTTGTTTCATTTTCTATTTTTTCTTCACTTTCAATAGTACAACCTAACTAAATATATACACACACTGAGCAATTACATATATACACTTTACACTACATATACATAGTTTCCAACACTCCCCCTCAAGCTAGAGCATATATATCTATCATGCTCAGCTTGTTATAAATATAGGTTACTCTTTTACCAACGAGAGACTTCGTGAAGATGTCAGCAAGTTGTTCCCCTGTTCTAACATGATTAATAGCAATTAGCTTTTGTTCAAGTTTCTCTCGTACAGAGTGACAATCCACTTCTATATGCTTAGTCCTCTCATGAAAGACTAGATTGTTTGCTATATGCATGGCTACTTGGTTGTCACACCATAAGTCCATAGTCCTTGGGTCACCAAACCTAATTTCTCTAAAAAGATGTCTTGTCCATATAAGCTCACACGTAACTTGTGCCATAGCTCGATACTCAGACTCTACGCTTGACCTAGCCACAACCGGTTGCTTATTACTTTTCCAGGAAATAACATTTCCTCTAACAAAAACATAAAACCTAGTCACAGACCGTCTATCCACAGAGGATCCTGCCTAATCTGCATCTAAGAAACCTTCTCTCTTATTATGACCATGATCACTATAAAGAATCCCACGTCCAGGGGCTCTTTTTAGATACTTCAAAATATAGAGGATCGCATCCCAATGGGATGTCCTAGGAGATGACATAAATCGACTCACCACACTCACTGAAAAAGCAATATCTAGATGAGTTACTGTAAGGTAGTTTAACTTTCAAACTATCCGTCTGTATCTCTCTGGATCACCAAACATCTCTCCATCATCCGCATTCAATCTCACATTAGGAACTATAGGAGTGTTACAAGGCTTAGCCTCACTTAGACCTATTTTGGTCAACACATCTAGCACATACTTGCGTTGAGAGAGAAAAATCCCTTTCTTACTCTGAGAAACCTCGACTCCCAGAAAATACCTTAAAGTGTCCAAATCTTTTGTGTGAAATTTGGAAGCCAAAAAGTTTTTCAAACTCTGAATGCCAACATCATCACTATCAGTCATTACAATGTCATCAACATAAACAACCAAAAGAATGATGCTAGAAATAGATTGCTTATAAAAGACCAAACGATCATAAGCACTCCTATGTAAACCAAACTGAGTCACCACTTCGCTAAACCTCTTAAACTAAGCCTGTGGAGATTGCTTTAAGTCATATAAAGATTTTCTCAGTTTGCATACCTTTCCTGACTCCCCCTGAGCAACAAACCCCTGAGGTTGCTCTATGTAAACCTCTTCAAGAAGATCACCATGTAAAAAGACATTTTTTACATCAAGTTGGTGAAGAGGCCAACAATAAGCTGCAAGAGAGATGAATAGTCGGACAGAGGTCATTTTAGCCGCTGGGGAGAATGTCTCAGAATAATCAATACCATGTGTCTGGGCATAACCCTTAGCAACCAGCCGAGCTTTCAACTGAGCCACAGTCCCATAGGGATTAGCCTTCACTGTGAAAACCCATTTACACCTAATAGCCTTTTATTTTCAAGCAACTCCATTAGAACCCATGTATCATTACGTTCTAGAGCCAACATCTCCTCTTCCATAACCCTTCGCCACCTATCATGAGTAATTGCTTTAGACACAGAGTTGGGAACAGACACAAAGTCTAAAGAGGCAATAAATGAAGACAAAAAAGTGATAAGAAACATATGAGGAGATAAGATAGGTACAAGAGCGCTTACCTTTACGAAAAGCAATGGGAAGATCATGATCATGGTCAGAGGAAGGAAGAACTAGATTCGAGGGCGAGGCAGTCGATAGAGGCAGTGGATTAGATGTTGCTGCAGGTGTCTCATGGTGCTGGTGAACCCTGCGAGAGTATACTGGGTGATAGGAGGACGAGATGGTAGAGGACTATGTTGGGTAATGTTGTAAACAAGAAGATCATCAGGGGGTGGTTCAAGAGAAGTAGATGAAATAAAGGACTTAACATATGGAGAGGTTTCAAAAAAGGAAATATCAGCTGAGATAAGATACTTACCTAGGACAGGAGAAAAACAACGATAACCCTTCTGGTATCGGGAATAACCCAAGAATATGCACTTGGGGGACCTAGGTTCAAATTTGGATACATGAGGTCTAACATCTTGAACAAAGCACGTGCACCCAAACACTTTAGGAGGAAGAGAGAATAAAGGCTGTGATGGCAAAAGGATGGAGAACGGGATTTGACCACCTAAAACAGAAGAAGGCATGCGATTGATCTAGTGACATGCTATAGAGATAACATCTGCCTAAAATTCTGTGGAGACTTTCATGTGAAAAAAGAGAGTACGAGCGACTTCTAATAAATGACGATTTTTGCGTTCAGCAACTCCATTTTGCTGAGGTGTATAAACACATGATGATTGATGAATAATACCCCTAGTAGATAGAAAGGAGCAAAAAAGTATTCTTTGGCATGATCACTTCTGAGAATTTTAATAAATGAAGTAAATTGATTTTGTATTTCAGCATAAAAGGTATAAAATATGGAGAATAATTCAAAATGATTTTTTTATAAAGTACAACCAAGTTACACGTGAAAAATCATCCACAAAAATAACAAAGTATCAATATCCAGACTTAGACAACATAGGGCAAGGACCCCAAACATCAGAGTGTATAACATCAAAAAGGGTTGCGGCACTTTTGTTTATCCTAGGGTTATAGAACACTCTATGGTGTTTTCCAAACTGACACGGCTCACACTCAAGGTGTGACATTGACCCTACACTAGGACACAACCTTTTCAAAATGGGAAAGGGAGGCTGACCAAGGCGACCATGTAACATGGGTAGAGATGAATCACTGGTACACGCAACAGGCTAAGAGACAGGAGTGGGGATATCATAGAGCATATACAAGCCACCTGATACATGTCCCCTACCAATAATCTATCTCGTCCCAAGATCCTAAAATATACAATTGAGTAGGAAAAAAGTAAACACCATAATTGAATGCATTAGTAACTTGACTAATAGATAAAAGATTAAAGGGAAAATGAGGAAGGCACAAGACAGAGGAGAGAGATAGATTTGTTGAGATGGGTAGTACCACTTCCAATAATAGGTGTAGTAGACCTGTTAGCTAAGGTAACCGAAGACAAATTAGGAGAAGGTGTAAATGAGGAGAGAATACCTATGTCACCCGTCATATGGTGGGTAGCACCAAAATCAATGACCTAGTTACTACTAGAAGTGGACAAACAGGCTATAGGATTACCTAACTAGGTTAATGTAGTGACAGTCGATGGGATGGATGACTGGGAGCAAGAATTTTGAGTGAGACGAGCATATTCTGTTGCAGAGATAGTAACCTATGATGGGGTGGGTAAGAGACTATCTTGAGTTACAACATGAGCAAACTTTTGAGTGCCTTGCATATTCAAGGGCTTGTCATGGAGCTTCCAACAATTCTTTTTTATGTGACCCTCAGCACCACAATGAAAGCAAGTATGAAGGCCATTACCACGATTGTTCCCGGTATCGCGACTTGTCCCTTTATTACCTTTAACATCACCAGGCTTCACGCTAGCTAGGGCTTCATGATCAACATTAGGATCCTTAAGGGTTTTTTTGTCCTTAAACACTCCTTGATCTTCCCCCTTACTAACTTTGAGAAGTCAAGCAAAGACATTTGTAAGAAAGGGAAATGTACTACCACTTGTTTTTCTTGTGCTTGCATCATCTTCACATTAGTAGGGACAGGAAACATAGCCATTTTTTCTTCAAAGGCTTGTTTTATCTCTGTATAATATTCGAGCAACGTCTTTTCTTGCATATTTGCTTGATAGATCTTCAATAACAACTCATGGGCATGAGACAAGTCTTGTTTACCAACATACAAGAACTCTAGATACTCCTATAACTCCTTGACGGTATCACAGTGACCAATCACATCATCCACGGACAAATCGAGAGTGTTCTAAATCTGATTAAAGAGCTTATCATCTTCCGTGAGCCATTTTTTTTAGTTTTATTATCACTTTCTGTTGCCTCAAGTGGATCCTCGATTAAATGGTTTCCTATATCAATGCTGGACACATATCGTTGGATAATCTGCTTCCATAGAATATAATTTCTTTTTCTGAATAACTTTCGATTAGTAATTTTGGTTGAGGAAGTGACAATTTCAATCACCATCTTCTTCCCGTCCTCTGCTATACTGTCTAGCAAATAACTCCCAACTCCATAGATTCAAAACAATCTCAACACCAAACAACCCAAGCAAACACATCAGCGTCCCAATCTCAAATAACCAGGATTCACAACAACTCCAAGCCAACACAAAAGGATAGCCAAAATGATTCACAACAACTCCAAGCAAACACAAAAGGATTCACAACTCCACGGTCACTGCGCCAAACAACAATAGAGAAGAGAGACTAGAACAAAATCAGCGTTTGCCAGAAAAAAAGAAACAAAGGTCGCTGGAGATAACGGAGGTTATCGGAGATAACAGAGGAACAAAGAACAACAAAGAACAGATTTAGACGTCGTCAGAAAAAGGGAAACTAAGGGCAAACGTCGTCGAAGAGAGAGAAACCATGGACAAAGACGTCACCAAAGATCGCCGGTCGTCAGAAAACAGAAACAAAGTAATGGGTTTAAGGTTTAAGGGTTCACACGTCGTCCAGGGGCTCTGATACCATGTTTCATTTTCTATTTTTTCTTCACTTTCAACAGTACAACCAAACTAAATATATACACACACTCAGCAATTACATATATACCTTTTACATATACATAGTTTCCAACAGTTGCCAAGGTGACTAAGAAGTGAACTCGATGAGAGAAATTCTGATGGACATGCAAAATTGGGTGCGAAGAAAGGACGAGAAAAAAGAAGAGTGGCAGAGGAACTTAACTGAGGAACCCAACTAAGACAGGTGGATGCACTGAACACGGCCTCACAGAGGACAAGGAGACCAAGGTGGGAACCAAGGTGGAGAAGGATTGAACCTAGGCGGGCAAGGGTGGAATCGTCATGACTTGGATGGCCGAAAACTAGAGCTGCCCCTTTTTTCCGATGAAGATCCTTATGGGTGGATCTCTCGAGTGGAGCGTTACTTCTCGATAAGTCAGATCCTGATGAGTACAAGGTTTTGTCGACGGCTCTTTGCATGGAAGGAGAAGCACTCCACTTGTACCAGTGGACAGAGTCGAGAACGATGGCGATGACATGGCCAATGTTCAAGGTCATGCTACTGCAGAGGTTTAGTGGGACACGAGAGGTTAGCCCCTTAGAGCTGTTGATGTCGATAAGGCAAGAAGGATCGATGCTAGATTTTCGTTGACGGTTTGAGGAGGTTGCAGTGCTAACACAAGGGGAGAGAAAAGACATCCTAACAGCAACTTTTCTAAACGGGTTAAAACCAAAGATCTGGGTAGAGATAAAGTTACAGCAACCCGATTTGTTAACTTGACCCAATTCATTAATCCAAGTGACCTTGCTGGCCCAATGCGTGGAAGAGAGGAATGTTGTGCTGGAACAAGCCCATGCAAACTTGGGCCAAATAGATATTTCTTATTCATTTAGACAGGACGAAAGTTTGAAAGCCCACTCTTCAAATAACCCATACAACTCACCCAGATTTGATAACCAAACCCACACCTTCTCCCAAATACAACTCCCACTCGAAGAATTCACATTATAAACCTTTTAAGTTTCCAGAATTAAAAAGAAGTCCTCACTGATTATATTCTATTCAATTATAGAAAAAAATCAATTACCCAGATCATCATCACGACAACAAACCATAAAAGTCGCAAAAGGACTCCATAATAATGATTTTCTAGAGTTAGAACAGAAAAAAAATCTGAGACAAACAAAGATTACAACCAATGAAAAAAAGATGCTATTATCATGTCACTTTGTCTATATATAGTTGTGCAATTAACGTGATAAAGAGGATGAAATTTTTAATTTAGAGAAATCATAAATGGATGCTTCAAAGTATTGTTACATATGAATGAGTTAAAAGAATGTTAATGATGAATAAAGGAAAAAGTTCATTAGTTCACTGAAAATACCTGGGTCCAATTTCCTTAACACGCCACTGCCTTTGACAAGTTTAACATGATAATGAGGATGAAATTCTCGATTTCGACCAATCATAAATGGATGCTTTGATGTATTGTTACATAGCAATAAGTTAAAAGAATGTTAATGATAAATAAAGGAAGAGGTTAATTAGCTCACCAAAATTCCAGCATGAGGGAAATCCCATTGGGTCCAATTTCCTTAACCCGCCACTGCCTTTAACAAGTTTATATTCTCCCCAACTGATCTACCCTACTACCAATTCATCTTTTTGGAATGTAAACTAATAAAACTGATCTTCACACAACAACGAGTAAATTAGACTTAGAACTCATACTAAATAATCATGCAACTCTCCACAACCCATATGTCTAACCATACTCCAACATTAACCACTAGCTTAACTTGATATCCAAATCTCTAACTTGATAACATCATATAAACTTAAATCCATTAAAAAAAAAAAAAAGAACAATTCATGAGGCGTCATAAAATTAAAACTAAATTCAAGAGTTACACTGTCCCAAAACTTTAACAAATTACTAAATGCTTGAACCAAGCATCTCAATAAAACCCTACCTTTCTAACATACTCAAGTCCAAGTGCAAGACTCCACATTTGGATACTAAAACAAGAGATGACAAAAATAGGATGAGAAAATATTACGACATACATATGCAAAATATACCAACAGCAAAAGAAAAATAACAGGATCTATAAGGTGTGATATTTTTCAGAAAAGAACAAAAAAGAACTTGGAAGACATCCTATTCTTGTACCATTAGAATGGCAAGAATGATATATGTACATTTACAAGATAAATGTTTGATTCAAGGTTGGACCATCATAAACAAATAATTTTCACTCAAACGTATGAAGGAGGACATTGGAAGCATCCTTCAACAAATATACAATAATTTCAAGAACTGATTAAAAATCATGAAAACAACTAGCAAATAGACTTATGAAATGGCCTTCGATTATAGCTCAAAGATACAAAAGACTTCATAACCAAAAGTTGATATGATTCTAATAAAGTCTACAAAATCAACAAAGAAAAACAAAAAAAAAAACAAAAAAAAAGTCTAATAACCAAAAAAAGACATTAAACCCAAGTCTAATAAAGAAGTCAAAAAAGTGAGAAAAATACTTTATCCTAGTTTTCTTGCCACTATGCACCTATGCACACAAAACGAAGAAAATCAGAGTAACTTACTAGTTTGTTGTTGCTTGTACAATTCACTGCAACTCGTTTCCCCATTAAGATGTTGGAACTTGAGGCACATAGAGTTTATTCATTCACAGAATCTCTACAATCTGTCCTTTGTACAAAGAATTCACACATTATTACAAAAAATAAAGTTGAAGAACAAAAATATGAATGCGAACACTTAAATTCCAAAGTAGAAATTATAAGAAAACAGCCGAGGATACAAAAATTGAAAATGCAAAGAATTAAAAAATCAATAGCCCACTTTTTTTCCCACCATATTGAAGTTGGAGCAATGGCACTTTTAAACCAATCTAGCTTTTTTAAGCAACTCTCACTATTATCCTTAGTACAAGATTCAATAGAAAACTTCAAATGAGCTATCTCATTGCCTAGATGCCTATAGGAGAAATAACAAGAAGATAGTCTACATAATCAAAAAAACAAAAAGAAGTCCAATAACCAAAAAAAGACATTAAACCTAAGTCTAATGAAGAAGTCAAAAGGTTGAGAAAAATGCTTTATCGTAGTTTTCTCGACACTATGCACCTATGCACACAAAAAGAAGAAAATCAGGGTAAATTACTAGATTGTTGTTGCTTGTACAGTTCACTGCAACTTGTTTCCCCATCAAGATGTTGAAACTTGAGGCACACAGTGTTTAGTCATTCACAGAATCTCTATAATATGTTCTTTATACAAGAACACCCCTCAACTACCTCTAGAAACTTGTATTACCCAATAAAAAATAATAGAGGTAGATGAGTCGATGAAGAATGAGTGTGCTAGATTTTTGGAAGCACTTGAGCCGATAAATGCAAGCCAAGGTCCAAGATTTGAAGAGTTTGATATTGAGAAAGATAAGGAAAAGGCAAGAAATAAAGAACCTCCAAAACTTGAACTAAAGCCTTTACCTTCTCACCTCAAATATGTGTATCTTGGTGAAGCAGAAACCTTCCCAGTGATCATCAATTCAAGGTTAAGTAAATTAGAAAAAGAACGGTTGATTCAGGTGCTTAGAGAACATAGATAAGCAATTGGATGGACTATTTCAGACATTAGAGGCATTTTTCCATCGTTTTGTATGCATAACATACTCATGGAAGATGATGTCAAGCCTAGGGTACAACCACAACGGAGATTGAATCCTTCTATGAAGGAAGTGGTGAGAAAGGAGGTGGTAAAACTTTTAGATGCGAGCATAATTTATCCTATTTCAGATAGTCCATGGGTAAGCCCGGTGCAAGTGGTTCCAAAGAAAGAAGGTATCATAGTGATAAAGAATGAAATCAATGAATTGATACCAACTAGGACAGTCATGGGTTGAAGGGTATGCATTGACTACTAGAAATTGAATGAAGCAACAAGGAATGATCATTTCCCACTTTCTTTCATCGATCAAATGTTGGAGAGATTGGCAGGGCATGCTTACTATTGTTTCTTGGATGGTTTTTCAGGTTATAATCAGATTGCCATTGCTTCTAAAGATCAAGAGAAAACAACATTCACTTGTCCCTATGGCACCTTTGCTTACAGAAGGATGCCATTCGGGTTGTGCAATGCACCGACCACATTTCAGCGATGCATGATGTCGATCTTTGGTGACATGGTGAAGCGGTTTATAGAAGTCTTCATGGATGACTTCTCTATTTTTGGTTCTTCTTTTGACAATTGTTTATCTAATCTTTCATTTGTTTTGCAACAATGTCAGGAGACGAATTTTGTGCTCAACTGGGAGAAATGCCATTTCATGGTACAGGAAGGAATAGTACTTGGTCACAGAATTTCAAAGGATGACATCGAAGTGGATCGGGTAAAAACAGAAGTGATTGAGAAGTTGCCACCACCTGCAAACGTTAAGGCAGTTTGAAGTTTCTTGGGGCATGCGGGTTCTATAGACGATTTATCAAGGATTTCTCTAAAATCTTTAAACCCCTCTGCAATTTACTGATTAAGGATAATCCTTTTGATTTTGATGATGAATGCATGCATGCTTTTCAAACTCTTAAGAAATTGTTAGTGTCTGCACCTATTATTGCATTTGACAAATTTCGTTCTTATTTGCTAGGTGCTAAGGTGATAGTCTACACGGATCATTTGACACTCAAGCATTTGTTGGCAAAGCAAGAAGCAAAACCTGGGCTGATAAGATGGATCCTATTACTTCAAGAGTTTGAGTTGTAGATCCGAGATAAAAAGGGGTCAAAAAATGTGGTGGCGGATCATTTATCAAGGATTGAACGACTAACCCAGGGAAGTGAAGAGGAAACCTAAATCAAGGAAACCTTCCCGGATGAGAAATTGATGAGAGTTGAAGAAGCACCTTGGTATGCAGATATTGCAAACTACTTGTCATCGAGAGTGCTCCCAAATAGCATGACCTTCTAGCAAAAGAGGAAGTTCTTCTCAGACTTGAAGTATTATTTTTAGGAAGAACCATTTCTGTATAAACACTGTGCTGATAAGATGATACATAAGTGTGTCCCAGAAGAGGAGATGGAGAGTATTCTACGACATTGCCATGAGAAGGAAGTGGGTGGTCATTTTGGAGGAACTAGGACAGCAGCCAAGGTCCTCCAATTTGGATTTTATTGGCCAACCCTATTCAAGGATGCCTTCCGGGTGATTCAAGAATGTGATCAATGTCAACGGAGTGGAAATATTTCAAGGAGAGATGAGATGCCATTGAATAACATCCTAGTTGTTGAACTGTTTGATGTGTGGGGAATTGACTTATGGGTCTTTTCCCAAATTCTTATGGGAATATGTACATTTTGGTGGTGGTGGATTATGTTTCGAAATGGGTGGAAGCAGTTGCATTGTCATCCAATAATGCCAGGGTGGTGGTTAACTTTGTGAGAAAGAACATTTTCTCAAGATTTGGGGTACCACAGGCAATCATCAGTGATAGGGGGTCTCATTTTTGCAATAGGCAATTAGACGCCTTGTTGGGAAAATATGGAGTGAAACATAGAGTGGCCATACCATACCATCCTCAGACCAACGGGCAAGTGGAGCTGTCGAACAGAGAGTTGAAAAGGATTTTAGAGAAGATAGTTAATGTATCCAAGAAAGATTGGTCATGGAAGTTAGATGATGCATTATGGGCATACTGTACTGCATTCAAGACTCTAATTGGTATGTCTCCATTTAGGTTGGTATATGGGAAGGCATGTCACTTGCCGGTGGAACTTGAGCATAAGGCATATTGGGCCGTGAAGCAGCTAAACATGGATTTACGAGTTGTTGGGGAACAAAGGATGCTGAAATTGAATGAACTTGACAAGTTCCGTCATGAAGCGTATGAGAATGCTCGGATATACAAAGAAAAGACCAAGAAGTGGCATGACAAGCATATCAAGAAGAAGAACTTTGAAGTGGGTCAGAAAGTGTTGTATAATTCTAGACTTAGGCTCTTCCCTGGAAAACTTAAGTCTAGATGGTCCGAACCTTTCTTAGTTACAATAGTTTACCCTTATTGGGTTTTGTATGTTTCACATTAAGAAAATGTCACATTTAAGGTCAATGGACAGAGATTGAAGCCATACATTGATGGGGTGATGAGTTGCAAGTCATTTCTCGTTCGACTTGACATTCCGACATGATGACTTGAGAAAGTCGAGCTTCCGACTATAAACAAGCACTTCTTGGGAGGCAACCTAGGTGTTTTCATTTGTTGTTTGTTTGTGTGTTGTTTTTGAATTTTTTAGTTGTTTTATGATTTAGAATAATTTTAATTTCTTGTGTTTTTACGTGTTTCAGGTGAATGATCAAATTAAGGTGAGAAGCAGAAAATTTCCAATTTTCGCCACGGCGATGTATGCTTTGCAAGAAAAAGGATTCGAAAAGTTTCAAACTTCGCCACGGCGAAGTTTGTTCTTCACCACGGCGAAGTTTGTTCTTCACCACGGCGAAGTTTGTTCTTCACCAAGGTGTTGTGCTCTCTGGAATTTTTCACCGTGGCGAGACAATTTCTTTGCCGCGGCATAGAAGGTACTGCAGAATTGAACTAAGGAAGGTTCGCCGCGGTGAAGAAATTTCTTCGCGCGGCGCTGTATACACTGGAATTTTTTGCCACAGTGAAGAAAATTTCTTCTCCGTGGCATCGACTGGGATTTGTCTATACACGAAGAACTTCGCTGTGGCGAAGTCTGTTTTCTATAAATATTCGAGTCATTTTTCGCTAAAAGTTTCAAAACACACCCAAGAGCCAAACACTTCTACCTTCAATCCAAAGCTTTTCCAGTGAATTTCCATCCCTATACCTCACTCCTTAACCCTCACAAACACTAAATCAACTCATTTTGGCAAAGATTTTTGCGAAATTTTGAAGAAAATTTTGGAAACCCTTTGTTTTAAAAAATTGGGGATCTTGCAATCTGGGCCAAAATTGGTGAGATTGGTGGTGCATTCATCTTGGGATTGGTAAGATTTCGAGTTCTCCATCCTTTAAATTGATCAATTTTGATTATTAGAGTGTTGAATTTGAGATATTGATTGATTGCATTGAGTTGTGATTTTTGGTGAAATTTTTGGTTTGATTTTGATTAAAGAAGTGTGAATTTTGATTTGTGTGGTGTTGAGGAAGTTGGGTTTTCGATTTGGGAGTGTTTTGTTTGAGTTTGGAAGAATAGAGAATTTGGGGGTGTAGGTGAAAAATTTCAAAACTTTGGTGTACATTCAGGAGTGCTTGTGGTCAGTAGTAAGGGCACTTAGCGTTGAATTATCGGGTTGAATTATTAGTTTGGGGGTACATTTGAGTATTCATAGTGAAAACCAAACATGCCGCTCAAAATGACTTCTCAGGGTAAAGGAAAAGGGAAACAAGTAGACAATAGGTTTGTTAGTGAAAAGGCTTGGCAACGTTATGAAGGTGCAATCAAAACAAAAGATAAGGGGTTTATTGCTGAGTGTGGATTGACCACTGTCTATGCAAAAGATTGGAGTCGAGGGAGAAAGTGGGACAGCTTCATGAGTGAACCCGAACATTTAGCCATAGAGTCAATAGTGCAAGAGTTTTATGCCAACTTTCCTGAGTGTAATCCTGGGCATTTATATGTGAGGGGTATTGATGTGCCAATCGATGCAAACGTGATCAATGATTTCTACGGACTGCCTCCAATTGACAGTGACGAGTATCTAGTATTTAAGAAGAGACAATTTAAGGAGGATGAGATTCTTAAGGTAATAGCTAAGCCGGATACCCCTGGGGAGATTTTGAAGAAGGGAAGAAAGAACATTAAGGGAACGAATTTGATCCCTATAGCTAGATTGTGGCAGTACTTTGTGTGTGCGAGGATGATGCCAGAGATGCATTATAGTACAGTGACTTTTGAGAAGGCATTGTTGCTTTATTCCAATGCCACCGGAAATAAAATGGAAGTGGGGAATATTATCATGACAAGTATATAGAATGCAGCCAAACCAGGGCGAGGGAGTTTCTGTTAGTGTATATTAGTGTATGCCTTAGAAAGTATTCATGTTGTCGGTTTCAGAGTATTTTGTCTTGTATCTATATATCATAAATAATAGAAGAAAGAGTTCTTCAATTCATATATATAAATTGCTTCCTTTATTTAGTCATGCATTTTAGTTCATTATTCACATAGTTCACTCAAAGCAAATTAAAAAGCTCTCTCCCAAGCCATGACTGTAACGCCCCACTTGAGGTACGTAGCTAATGTTTCTTCTTTTGCTCTTATTTGAGTTGGTTTATTAGTATTATTGTTTGGTTGACCTTTGATTGAGTGATATGTTGAATACTTGCCCTGAAATTGGTTGAAATAGAAGAAGTTCAGTGTTCCAGGCTTCGCTAGGGCGAAGAAGAATCTTCGCCGCGGCGAAGAGGTGTTGAAGCCACGGGAAACTGCTAGACAGTTTTGCGCGGTGACAGAATCTTCTTCGCCGCGGTGACAGAATCTTCTTCGCCGCGGCGACGGGCCGACCAAAATGTTTGTTAAGTTTTAGATATTTTCTTCCCTAAGGGCAATTTGACCATTCTACCCCTAATTAGTAGGAAAAGTGGGGAGTAAAGTGTAAGGAATTTTCATGGAGAATATGATGATATGGGAGTAAGGAATTAAGTCATTGCAAACCCTTCATTCTTCTTCTCCATCGCCACTCTCCTTTCTTTCTTCCTCTCAAATTCTCTTTCATTTGTTCAAGATTTTTAGAGGGCTTTTGGAGTGATTTGGGGTAGAAAATCATCTAAGGCATCCTAAGGTAAGGATTCTTGCTTTGGATTTGAAGCTTTTGAGTTTTTATTTACATTTGAATATTGAAGTCTTTTGGTTCATTGTTTTAAGAGTAGAGAAAGAGTCAAGCAAACCAAGAGAAAGGAAGAGCTAGTAATCTCTCCTTAACAAGGTAAGTAAATCCCAACCCAAGTTGAGATTTGAGAATTTTCTTGTTAGGGTTTTAATAGCAATTAAGTATGTATGTTATATACATGTTTTATGATATGTTATTGAGTTTTAAATGGGATTATTATTGCTTGTGGTTGTTCATACACTTCAATTGAAATGAGGTGTGGGTTGGAAATGTAGTTTGAGATGGAATTGAGAAATCCTTTTTGAAAGTGCTATTTTATGGCAAGAATTATGGCTATGTGAGGAGTTTTCTCCCATTTTGGATGGTCAGAGAAAGACATAGAATTATTGTTATAGTAGAGTTTTGTTATGCACTTGGTTGTTTTGATGAATGCCTAATAGAGTTTGAGCATGAGTATGAACCTTAATTCTTGCAACATTGCATGTTGCCATTTCATAAGTCATTTGGAGATGACCCTCATAGGCATTAATTGTGCATTGAGAAGTGACTTAAGAAAGAGTAGGAAACTTTGTGTATGCACTTGCTCTATGAGTAAGAACTTTGTGGATGCAACTACTCTAAGGGTAGAGAATAAGAAGTGCTAGAGTAAGTGAATGAGAAGAGCATTAAAAAGGGTTGATGCTTTGTGTA
Source organism: Pistacia vera (assembly GCF_008641045.1). Lineage (NCBI taxonomy): Eukaryota > Viridiplantae > Streptophyta > Magnoliopsida > Sapindales > Anacardiaceae > Pistacia > Pistacia vera. The sequence goes on from NW_022196534.1 coordinate 845,745, forward strand.
CGTCACCCATTAGTTATTAGAAATGGTTGATGTTTTCTGATCGTCACCTGATTAGTTATTAGAACGGGTTGATGCTTTGTGATCGTCACCCGATTAGTTATTAGAAACGGGTTGATGCTTTGTGATTGTCACCGATTTGTTATTAGAACGGGTTGATGGTTTGTGATAGTCACCTGAAAGTCATGAGGAACGGGTAGGTGCTTGTGGTCTCCACCCGATAGTTACGAAAACCGGGTAGGTGTTTCATGTCCTCACTCAGTATCACTAAGAGCGGGTTGGTGCTGTGTGAACTCCACCTGACAGTCATGAAGAGTGAGATGGTGCTATGTGAACGCCATCCGGCCGTACCTCCGGTAAGATGAGGCCATGACGTTTAGTAGAAAACAATAGAAAGTGTGAGGAAAGAATTAAGAGAAATACATACGGGGATAAACAATAGAGGGTTTACTTACTGAGCATTATTTTGTGCTCACCCCATTATTTTCCTTTGTGATGCAGGATCTAGGTGATGATGCAGTCGACGGGGCGTCGGCAAGCGAGAGCAATAGCTACACTGTTTCCCCTGTTTTTGTCTTGTAAAGGGCTTTTTGTAAATGATGCTTTTTGTGTGTAAAAGACTTTTACATATAATAAAAAGAAAAGTTTTGGGCCCATTTTCTATTATTATTATGCATGCTTGTACTAGTTTACAGCAGTTGTTACAATGACCACTCTCTAACTCTCTCAAGGTGGTGTTAAAGTGTGGAGGTCTCATCATTTTGAGGCTAATCTTCATCATCCAAAGCAAAGAGTAGGTATAATCTCTTTTCCAAGCCTTGTTTGAAAACAGTTTTTGAAATCCATCCTTTGTCTTTCATTCTTCATTTCCCACCACTCTTCATGCATGTTGTTCTTTCAAATGGTATCAGACTTAAAAGCTCCATGCATGTCGGTTTTGAGCAAAAAATCAGGTTATAACATGTGTTCTATGTTCATCATACTTGGTTGAGTTTGAATGTTGGTGATTTGGTTCAAAAGGGGATTTTTTATCTTAGATCTCTACATGCATGTCTTGGCCATACTTAGATAAGAGGTAATGTTCATTTCTCTTCTCATTCCATATGTTTTGAATGATGGTAATGGTTTTAATAAGCATGCCTTTGTAATGAATGAGTTTTTTTTGATGTAATAAGCATGTTTGATGCATGTGTGTGTCTCGCCATCTCTTTGTTTAGGAAAACAGTTTTTTCTTCTTGCTCTAATATGTTTGGATATGTTAGAATGTGATTTAAAGCATGTTTGGATGATGGTTTTAGCATGTTTGGATGATGGTTATTGCATGAGATGTATTGAGAACCTACAATGCATGCATATATGTCATTCTCGGCCATGACTAGTTTTGCCATAAGGATATGTCATTTCATTCATGTATTGATGAATGATGTTTTAGGAAATGTTGCATGATGATTTATTTAGAAAAATGTTCATGCATGTTCATTTCCATGACTTTGATTAAATGATTTATGCTTTGACATGCTAAATGTGTTATCCTTTAATTTGATTAAAGTATATTTTGCATGAAGTGTATGCAAATGTTGCAAGTGTTTAGTGGTGGAATTTGATGTTAGCATAAAATTATGGATTATTAATTCATATGATGAATTGTGATATTATATATGATGGTGGTTATTTTAATGTAGGATATTTAATTTGATTAAATTATTTTATAATGCATCATTGCATGACATAAATTATTATATTTTTGAAATGTAATAATTTGGTTGTTTGAATGGTTTCAAAAATTGATGATGCAAGATGATCCAATGGGAAGACTGGGATTCCGAGGAATGGAATGATTCCGAAGCAGAAGATGATGACATCGAAGGAGAGGAGGAGGACGAAGAATGAACCCTGAGCACCTGTTTTTGTAGTTATAATTTCAATTGCTATAGTCTTTTTTGTAAATTGAACTTAATTTTCTTTTCGTTTTGGATTGTTTATTTTTGTTTGAACTTTCTAGTAGTTGTAAGAGCGAGATTAGGTTGTAATATTTCCATATTATTCAGTGAATTTTTCTAACACAGTGGACACCACAAAATTTCAATTGTTTTACAGATGATGATTATGAGAAAGCCAAGGAATGGGTGTGCATGCTGTTGAACAAAACTCAGACTTCACGGATTAATCAGGGAACTATCTCATACTTTTTTAAATACTGTTTTTCTATTCCTAAATTTTGCATAATGTGACATTGGGGACAATGTCATCTTTAGTTTGGGGGTAGGAAAATTTCGAAATTTTGATTTGTGTTTAGTGTTTTCATGTTTTTTTTTTTTTTTTTTTTTGTTGCGCCAATGATGAATTGCATAAGTCTATGATGAGAATAGGATTGTTGGGATTTTATTGTTGAAAAATGTTAAGCATTGCTCTAAGTTTAGGTTTGTTGACTTGATTTAGCTTGAGGTTTGTTGAGTGGTTCAACCACCATTTTCATTATTTTGGCATGCTTAGATTCATTTTATGTGGTTAGGCAAAGTCTTGATAATATTGGTGGACTCTAGAACCTAGTTGAGAAGTGCTTGAGGCAAAATTCTAGGAATAGACATTATTGAGGAAGTGATTTAGGCATTTTTCGAAACGTTTAAGCCTTTCCAACCGACCATGAAAATTTATCCTTAGTCACCCATTTGAGCCTTATGAAATCATTGTTGTCCTATTTTTGTGTGCAACCAATAAGGCCCAAACCTTTCACCCTAAACACGTTTCATAACCCTTAAGCCTAATGCAAACACAAAGAGCTTGGAGAGTTGTATGAAATGCTAATGAACTAAAAGAATAGCTTAGGGGTCGTGAGAAGGGCAAGAAGAAGAAAAGGGGTAATAAACCTCAAAAATATTATTGTTGTTTCAAAAAAAAAAAAAATGTATATAAAATTTGAAAGTGTATTTCAGAATAAAAAATAAGAATGGTACATGTTTGAGGTTTACAAATGGGTTGATACCTTGAGCGGTGGTTGAGAAAGAAATGGGGAAGTGATGTAGTTCTTAGTGTTTGCTTAAAGGAAACCAAGTTCTCTTGCTTGATCTATCTTTTCCTTTTCTTTGGAGCCCACTAATCGAGCCTAATGTTACAAGCCTGTAAAGACCTTTTGATCTTTAGTGATGTCTAATCCTCATTAGTGGAGAGTAGTTCGATACTTAGGCTAATGGAGTCTGCCACAATTTGATAAACTTTGCATTTCTACATACAATCATCTGGGAAGTTGGATGTGGACTGAAGTGGGGGATTACCTACTTAGAGGACTAATAGAGAAAGATAGTCGATGCAACTTATAACTTCTTGGAGTGTTTAGCATTTTCCAGTAATAATGTTTCAACAATCTTCTAGACTTGGATAAATTCTAGGCAGTTCTTTGTGTGTGATTTTTTATTTTAAATTTTTTCTTGGAGTCGTGTTTTGTACTTGATGCTTGGGGACGAACATGTCTTTAGTTTGGGGGTATTTGATAATCCGAGGATTATACTATTTTATTTAGGCTTTTCGGTTGGATTTTGGATACTTCTTATTTCGTTTGTGCCTGAATTGCAACTTAATTTCACATATTTTATGTTTCAGGCCAAAACATGCACTTTGAGCAAATAATGAGCGGAATCGAGTTTTTGGACCTAGAAGCAAGCGAATCTTAGAATTCGAGGAAGTTCTGAAGCGGATTTGAAGCACTATGAAGCTTGTTCCATTGGAGAGCATCAAAGATGGAAGATTTAAGCATGGAAGCAAGCGGAGGGCAATTTCATAAATTTAGAATTGTTCAGGAAGGTTCGCTGCAGCGAAGTTCTTTCTTCGCCGCGGTGAAAGACGCTCAGATGAGATTTCAATTCAACTTGTAGCCACAGCAAAGAATGCGAGTTTCGGTTTTAATTAAAATGCACAGTTTTATTTTAGGAAAGTTTTTAGGTTTTTGGACCGACTATATAAGAAAAAGTTAGCCATTTTTATGAGGTTCGTCTTTGTTTAGAGGAGCTTGGACATTTTGGGAGAAAAGGAGAGAAGATTTGAGATTTAAGCTTGTGGATTCATCAATTAGGGGAGATCTTTTACTCTCTTTTCTTTGTTTCAACATGTTGAAAGCTGTGTTTACTATTTTTCTTGCTATTTGTTTTAATTTCGTTATGAACTAACTCACTTTGGGTTAGGGTTTTGATGTAATTCAGATTTCTATGGGTAATCAATAAATTATTGTTTCTTTTACATTCTATTGCATGGATTGTGTGATTATTCTGATTTTTATTGAATTTATTTGATGAACATGATGAGATTGAGAAATGAATCATGTATGAGCTTCTTGGGTAATCACCATTGTTGTATTGAATGCTAGAGATAGGTTTGAGAATCAATGAATTCAATCTAGGATTCCATTAGCGAAATGAACTTGGATCTATTAATCTTCAATTTGTTGGGTGCGAAACCTTAATAGGGAAAAGTAGGAATTCATAGCCTGAGAAGGTATGTTTTACACATTCGGGAGTTCGATTTACAATCCGTGCATGTGAGTGTAGAAATAGCATAATTCGTAGAATTAATTCATAGAGTCCTAATGAAGTCAAAACCCTAACCGTTTGTTTTATGATATTACTTTTGTTTTAATCTTGCCTTCATTAATTAGCCTTTTAATTACATAGTAAATTTTGCTTTCAATTTAGTTTAGGTTTCTCCCGTAAATCCAACACTTTTCGATTTCTCCAACTTGATAACAATTAGGAAAATCAGTGCTTAACAACCAATCCTCGTGGGAACGACACTTTTCTTATCACTTTATTACTTATTGCGACTAGTACACTTGCTATATTGCATGTTGTAGTTACAACGCAACATAACTCTTCCCAGATCTAAAGTTATGGCTGTCTGAATGGGGTATGCTCATTTAAGCCGTTTGGGCTTTACGTGTTAGAGTAGATGCCCTAGAGCCAATCAATTATTGTGGAATTGACTCTTTGTAATAATGTTCATTAATCAATAAAAGGCATTTAATTCTATATCGCGTAAATCATTATTATTGCAATATGTATTGATATATGTCCTTAGAATGGTAGAACCGTGACGAGGGTATCAAGTGTTTCAAATCTTGATAGTGAGAACCCTATGAGCACATATGGTGGCCATTCTAGAAACGTCCGTAGCCCCAGTATTATTCTGAACTAAGGGCACAGATAATACGGTAAGGCTATCATAGTGTTGAACGACCCTGTCGAAAGGCAGTGACTGATCTCACTTGTCAAGGTTGTTTGGTGACAACCTGGTGCAACACATGGGTGTTTGTTGTAGGCGATTACACCACAGCAAGTTCACTGGACTGACCCACCAGAGGATTCCATATGGATGGTAACCCCAGTGTCTATGGAACAAATCCTCTAACGAATGGTGGTGCATGTGATCCTTAGACTTGAGATCACCGGAGCGCCTTGTGCACCGATTGGTGTAGTTTGACACTAGCCTAACGCAGTTCTTTTCAGAGCTGTCAATACGGTGGTGATTGGCTGCATCAAGGAGTGTATCAAGACTATGGTGGATTGACAGAGGATTTATCACTCCCGGGTACGGGAGAAAGTTATCTCACGGCGCAATTCAGTATATGGCAATGACACTAAAACTGTGGCCACAGTGGGATTGAGTTGTTGCTCTATCCAGTTTATAATACGGGTCATTGGTCCAGAAACTGAATAAATAATATCGAGAGTAACCGAAGGTTGACACTATTTCTATGCCTTCGTCTCGTCGAGATAACGTATGATGAAAGGATCGAATTGCACGGTAACCATATCGTTGACAGGTAGCTACTTTGCTGAATCCGAATCTATCGGGTGGCCATGATGCCTTGCTAGGGGCCAATCTTGGTCTGTGTATTAGTGAGACGATTAATTGGTGTTAATCGCAATACTATACACTGCCGATATGATGAGGAGCCTAAGGGTCACACACATAGAAGACAATTTAAGATGCAAGAAGAAAGAAGGGCGTTTTCGTCTTTTAAGGCGAAAGGGTATTTTGGTAATTTCACAGTGCAATTAAATTTGCTGAGGTCGTAGCCTTTATTTAATTTGTTAGAAAAATTAAATAAGTGAAATTACGTTTAAATGTGTGTTCGCACATATTTAAATATATTATCATTATTGTTAAATGTTAATATATATTTAAATATATATTAATTGATTTTAATTGAGATAATGATGGAAAATAAAATAAATCAAATTGGGAGTGTTTGGCAACATGGGGCGTTTGGGTTGGAGCCCAAGCCTATTCCATATGGGATTAGGGCAACTTAATTAACTATAAAAAGAAAAGTGTGTGTTAATTAATTTAATGAATTGATTTTCTCTTTGAAATTAGAACACACACAGCAGCCCCATCTCCTCCCACGCTAGATTTGGCTTTTGGCCTAAAATCAATTTTATTGATTTGCTTTCTTCTTAATGTTGAAGCCAAAGAGGATCTAGCAAATCCCTCTTTGGTTCTTTTGAGATTGTCTTCGTGTGGACTACGCAGGTTCGATCCTACACTTGGATCGGTAGCAAAACATTCGTTGACAAATTTGGAGGAGCCTCCAACGTGCGTTTGTTTTCTTTAAACTCAGATTTATTTTTCCTGCAGATTTTATTTAATATGAATTGTAAAATTATACCATTGATCTTGGCTCATGTAAACGATCCCTATATTATATTTGTTTTGTTTCCGCTGCGTATATGAGACTGTTTACTAACATTATGCACAGAGTTCTGACGTTTAGCCTGCTCCATGAATTCATCCGTCAAACATTCTACATTAGTCCATGTCGACGGGCTATAAATTAGATTTCCAACAGTATCTTATAAGCCCCGTAACTCTTCCCGGATAAAAAGTTATGGCCGTCTGAATGGGACATGCTCATTTAAGCCTTTTGGGCTTTATGCACGGACTTCTAATGTTTAGCCCACTCCATGAATTCATCCGCTAGAACTTCTATATTAGTCCACATTGATAGCATTCTAACGGGCTCTGAATAAGCTTTCCAATGGTATCTTACAGGCCCTATAACTCTTCCCGGATCAAAAGTTATGGCCATCTGAATGGGGCATGCTCATTTAAGCCATTTGGGCTTTACGCAGAGAGTTTTGACATTGAGCCTGCTCCATGAGTTCATCCATCAGACATTTTACATTATTCCATGTCAACGGGCTCTGAATGAGATTTCCAACGCTATCTTATAGGCCCCGTAACTCTTCCCAGATAAAAAGTTATGGCTGTCTGAAAGGGACATGCTCATTTAAGCCCTTTGGGCTTTACGCACGGACTTCTAATGTTCAGCCCGCTCTGTGAATTCATTCACAAGACATTCTATGTTAGTCCACATTGATATACTTTGACGGGCTCTGAATGAGCTTTCCAATGGTATCTTATAGGCCCCATAACTCTTCCGGGATAAAAAGTTATGGCCGTCTGAATGGGGCATGCTCAATTAAGCCCTTTGAGTTTATGCATGGAGTTCTGACATTCAGCCGCTCCATGAATTCATCTATCAGACATTCTACATCATTCCACATCAACGGGCTCTAAATGAGATTTCCAACGGTATCTTACAGGCACTGTAACGCTTCTCGGATAAAAACTTATGGCCATCTGAATGGGACATGCTCATTTAAGCCCTTTGGGCTTTAGGCACAGACTTCTGACGTTCAGCCTGCTCCATGAATTGATCTGCTAGACATTCTATGTTAGTCTATGTCCTCTGAATGAGCTTTCTAACGGTATCTTACAAGCCCCGTAAGTCTTCCCGGATCAAAAGTTATGGTCGTCTTAATAAGGCATGCTCATTAAAGACCTTTGGGCTTTACGCACAGAGTTCTAACATTCAGCGCACTCCATTAATTCATGCGTTAGACATTCTACATTAGCATACGTTAACAAACTTCTGAGAAGCTCTGAATGAGCTTTCCAACGGTATCTTACAAGCCCCGTAACTCTCCCTAGATCAAAAGTTATGGCCATCTGAATGACGCATGCTCATTTAAGCCCTTTGGGCTTTATGCACGGAGTTCTGACGTTCAGCCCGTTCCAAGAATTCATCCATAAGATATTCTTCATCAGTCCACATCGATGGGCTCTGAATGAGGTTTCCAACGGTATTTTACAGGCCTCACAACTCTTTTCGGATAAAAAGTTATGGCCGCTTGAATGGGACGTGTTCATTTAAGCCCTTTGGGCTTTATGCATAGACTTCTGACGTTCAGGCTGATCCATGAATTCATCCACCAAACATTCTACATTAGTCCAATTCAATAGACTTCTGAAAAGTTTTGAATGAGATTTCCAACGAAATCTTATGAGCCCCGTAACTCTTCCTGTATAAAAAGTTACGGCTGTCTGAATGGGATATGCTCATTTAAGACCTTTGGGCTTTACGCACGGACTTCTAACGTTCAGCCCACTCCATTAATTCATTCGTCAGACATTCTATGTTAGTCAACATTGAAACACTTCTAACAGGCTTTGAATGAGCTTTCCAACACTATCTTACAAGCCCCGTAACGCTTCTTGGATCAAAAGTTATGGCCGTCTAAATGAGGCATGCTCGTTTAAGCCCTTTGGGCTTTACGCATGGAGTTCTGACATTCAGCCCGGTCCAAGAATTCATCCATCAGATATTCTTCATCATTCCAAATTAACGGGCTCTGAATGAGATTTCCAATGGTATTTTACAGGCCTCGTAACTCTTCCCGGATAAAAAGTTATGGCCACCTGAATGGGACATGCTCAGTTAAGCCATTTGGGCTTTACGTATGAACTTCTGACATTCAGCCTGCTCCATGAATTCATTTGCCAAACATTCTATGTTAGTCCATGTCAATGGACTTCTGATTGGTTCTGAATGAGCTTTCCAATGGTATTTTACAGGCCTCGAAACTCTTTCCGGATCAAAAGTTATGGTCGTCTAAATGGGGCATGCTCATTAAAGACCTTTGGGTTTTACGCACGAAGTTCTGACTTTCAGCCCGCTCCATAAATTCATCCGTTAGACATTCTACATTAGCCTACATTGACAGGCTTTGAATGAGATTTCCAATGGTAATGTACATGTAACGCCCCACTTGAGGTATGTAGGTAATGTTTCTTATTTTGCTCTTATTTGAGTCGGTTTATTATTAGTATTGTTTGGTTGGCCCTTAGTTGAATGGAGATATTGGTTTGGTTAAGTGTTTACCCTAGAAATTATGAAGAATTGGCGAAATTTTAGGGTTACAGGCTTCGGCGGGGCGAAGAAGAAGCTTCACCGCTATGAAGAGGTGTTTTGGCTCGTGGTGAGTTGCTGGAGTGTTTCGCTGCGGCGACGGGTCGGCTGAAAAATTTATGGAAGTTTAGATATTTTCTTCCCTAAGGGCAATTTGACCATTCTACCCCTAATTAGTGGGAAAAGTGGGGAGTAAAATGTAAGAAAATTTCATGGAAAATATGTTGGTATGGGGGTGTGATTGTGATGAATTAAAGGATATAGATGGAATTCCCAAGGAAGAGTAAGGGCAATATGGGAATGCTTGCCCATAAGTTGAGTTAAAAGGATTTAAGTCATTGCAAACCTTTCATTCTTCTTCTCCACCGCCATTCTCCTTTCCTACTTCCTCTCAACTCCTCTTTCATTAGTTCAAGGATTTTTAGAGGGCTTTTTGGAGTGATTGGAGTAGAAAATCAAGCTAAGGCATCCTAAGGTAAGGATTCTTGCTTTGGATGTGAGGTTTTGTGTATATTTGTATATTAAAGTTGTATGGTTTTATTGTTAAAGGGTAGAGAAAAGTCAAGCAAGCAAAGGAAAAGAAAATACTAGTGAGAGTTCTCTATTACAAGGTAAGTAAATCCCCACCCAAGTTGAGATTTGAGAACGTTCTTGAGTAGAGATTTAATAGCAATTATGTATGCATGTTATGTGCATGTTATATGCTATGAAATTGAGATTAATTATCCATGTTGTGATTGAATACACTTCATTTAAGAGAAGTGTTGATATGTGTTGAGAAGATGTAGTTGAGATGAGGTTTGGAAGGTTTTGAGTAAACCTTTTTAGAAGTGTTATTCCTTAGCAGGATTTATAACTATGTGAGGGAGTTGTCTCCCATTTGGGATGGTTAGAGAAAGGAATAGAGCTATTGTTATAGTAAAGTCTCTATATGCACTTGAGTTGTTTGAGGAAATGCCTAAGAGAGGTTTGAGTATGAGTAACAAGCCTAAATTCTTGCAATATTGCATGTTGGCATCTCATAAGTGCAATATGGGAAATGAAACATCCATATGCATTAATTGTGCATTGAGGAGTGACTTAAGAAAGAGTATAAAACTTTGTGAATGAACTACTCTAAGAGTAAAGAGAATGAGAAGTGCTAGTTCTAGAGTAGAGCGAATGAGAAGAGCACTAAAAATGGGTAGGTGCTTTGTGATCTCCACCCGATAGGTATGAGAAAACGGGTTGACGCTTTGTGATCTCCACCCGATAGTTATGAGAAATTGGTTGATGCTTTGTGATCTCCACCCGAAAGTCACAAAGAGTGGGTTACTGCTGTGTGAACTCCACCTAGCCGTGCCTCCGGCAAGATGAGGCCATGACATATAGTAGAGGTTAATAAAAAGAAAGTTGTGTGAAAGAGAAACAGAAAAAGAAATAGCGTACAGAAAGAATTAAGAGAAATAGTTACGGGGATAGACAAGTAGAGGACTTACTTACTGAGCATTATTTTGTGCTCACCCCATTATTTTTCCTTTATGGTTGCAGGATCTAGGTGATGTTGCAGTCAGTTGGGCGTCGGGAAGCAAGGAGCAATAGCCACACTGTCCCCTGTTTTGAATGGCATTTTGTAAATGATACTCTTTTGTACAAAGAATGTATATACATAATACAAGAAAATTTTTGGGCCTATTTACTTTTATTATTGTACATGTATTTTATTAGTATACAATAGTTATTACAGTACAGGCCTTATAACTCTTCTCGGATAAAAAGTTATGGCCGTCTGAATGGGGTATGCTCATTTAAACCATTTGGGATTTACGCATGGACTCCTGACATTCAGGCCGCTCCATGAATTCATCCGCCAGAAGTTCTATGTTAGTCCACATATATAGAATTCTGACGGGCTCTGAATGAGCTTTCCAACGGTATCTTACAGGCCCAGTATCTCTTCCCGTATAAAACGTTATGGCCGTCTTAATGGTACATGCTTATTTAAGCCATTTGGGCTTTACGCCCGGACTTTTGAGATTCAGCCAACTCCATGAATTCATTTGCTAGATGTTCTATGTTAGTCCACATAGATAGAATTCTGACGGGCTTTGAATGAGCTTTCCAACGGTATCTTACATGCCTCGTATCTATTCTCGGATCAAAAGTTGTGACCGTCTGAATGGGGCATTCTCATTTAAGCCCCTTGGGCTTTATGCATGGAGTTTTGACATTTAGCCCACTTCATGAATTCATCCATCAGGCATTTTACATCAGTCATCGTCGATGGGCTTTGAATGAGATTTCCAATGGCATCTTACCATCCCCGTAACTATTCCCATATAAAAAGTTATGGCCGCCTGAATGGGATATGCTCATTTAAGACCTTTGGGCTTTACGCATGGAGTTCTAACCTTCATGCCACTCCATGAATTCATCCATAAGATATTCTACATCCATCCATGTCGACGGGCTCTGAATGAGATTTCTAACGGTATCCTATAATTCCCATAACTCTTCCCAAGTAAAAATTTATGGTCGTCTGAATAGGGCATGCTCATTAAAGTCCTTTGGGCTTTACACACGAAGTTCGGATGTTTAGTTTGCTCCATGACTTCATTCGTTAGACATTCCACATTAGTCCACGTCAACGGGCTCCAAATGAGATTTCTAACGGTATCTTACAAGCCCTGTAACTTTTTCCGAATAAAAAGTTATGGCCATCTGAATGGGACATGCTCATTTAAGCACTTTGGGCTTTATGCACAGACTCTAATGTTCAGCGCGCTCCATGAATTCATCCACTAGATGTTCTAAATTAGCCCATGTCGATAGACTTCTGTTGCGCTCTGAATGAGCTTTCGAACGGAATCATACAAGCCCCGTAACCCTTCTCGGATAAAAAGTTATGGCCGTCTGAATAGGGCATGCTCATTTAAGCCCTTTGGGCTTTATGCATAGAGTTCTAACGTTTAGTCCTCTCCATGAATTCATCCATTAGACATTTTACATTAGTCCACGTCGATGGGCACTGAATGAGATTTCCAATGGCATCTCACAGGCCCCGTAACTCTTCCCGTATAAAAAGTTATGGCTATTTGAATGGGACATGCTCATTCAAGGCCTTTGGGCTTTACGCTCGGACTTCTAACATTTAACTTGCTCCATGAATTCATCTACTAGACATTCTACGTTAGTCCACATTGATAGACTTCAAACAAGCTCTGAATGAGCTTTTCAATGATATCTTACAGGCCCCGTAACTCTTCTCGAATCAAAAGTTATGGACGTTTGAAAGGGGCATGCTTATTTAAGCCCTTCGGGCTTTACGCATGAAGTTCTAACACTCAGCCTACTCCGTGATTCATTTGTCAGACATCATACATTAGTCCACATCGACGGGCTCCGAATGAGATTTCCAATGGTGTCTTATAGGCCTCGTAACCATTCCTAGATAAAAAGTTATGGCCGTCTGAATGGGACATGCTCATTTAAGCCCTTTGGGCTTTGCGCATGGATTTCGGACATTCAGCCCGCTCCATGAATTCATCTGCTGGACATTCTATGTAGTCCACATTGACAGATTTCTGACGGGCTCTGAATGAACCTTCCAAAGGTATCTTTTTGGCCCCGTAACTCTTTCCGGATCAAAAGTTATGGCCATCTAAATGGGGCATGCTCATTTAAGCCCTTTGGGCTTTACGCATGGAGTTTTGACGTTTAGCCTGCTCCATGATGTTAGTGTATATAAGTGTATGCCCTAGAAACCATTCGTGTTGTTGGTTTGAGAGCATTTTGTCTTGTATCTATATATCATAAATAATAGAAGAAAGAGTTCTTCAATTCATATTTATAAATTACTTCCTTTATTCAGTCATGCATTTAAAATAAAGTATGTATATGAATTATCCAGATGATTCATTTAATCGGTAAATGAATTATCGAAAAGGGTTCCCTACAGAAGCAATATAATTTGGGCAACTATATTGCACAGTAGGCATATCGAAGGCTTCCGAAAGATATCATGAGTTGATATAAGTACTTATGACGATGATAGTCATGTCAGTGGGGCATTGGTATGGATTAGTGGTTGGTGAACTTTTTTTTGAACGTGACCGAATAACGACAAATCACTTGGAAAAGCATGTAGTCAATGATTTATCGTTTGGTTATATCAGTGCACGATGTAGTCCTTTGACCTGAGACATTGTAGTCGGATCCGATATGGATGCGTATGGTTCATATGGTGTATAAATACGAGACTAATCATGTTTCGTATAATAAAGCCTATTTGGTCATGCATTGTTCATATACAGAAACGAACGATGGTCAAAAGGGGATCCATTGACTCGAAAATATAGGATTGGGAGTACCGCTGACTCCATCCAGATTCGAGTTCCTAGACAAACGTCGATAAATGTCAAAAATCAGAATCTCTGGCCAGAGTCTATTATTAGTCAAACAAAAGCAAGTTTGTAATGACGAGTTCCGGACATATTGATCGACGATTCGGTAGAAGATTGAGTTTAAGATTTTGACGTTCTATGAATCCGTGCTTGATCAAGATATTTCAATGGAGGGACTTTACCTGCATGGTACGTATGATCTGAAATAGGTTCGATGAAGTATTTCTTCATCGTGGTTTAGGGACTATGGCACATTGCTAGATGTTTACCATAGTCGTTGGGCTTCCGGACAAGTTTTCGATTCATCCAGAACCGGCTCACGGCTAATCCACGGTGGACCTACATGGTCACACCAATAGCCTTGAGAAGTTAGAGAAGGATGAGAGAGAGAAATGATTATCCGAAGAGGGCTAGCACCTTCCGAGGGTAATGATGGGATTTCTACGGTAATAGTTACATAGAAAATTGTTTGTGACATTTTAAGGGTTAAAATGGTCAATGAATAATTAATTATATTTAATTATTATATCTTAAAGCATTAAGATAAAAGAGATGAACGAAAATTACCTTTTAATAGTTAAAGGGTAAAAGGGTAAATTTATGGGTTGTTAATGTAAACTAGCTTAGTTTACATGGGCTCTTGAATAATATTGATTATTCAAAGGGTAGCATAATAAATTCGTGGGGTCCCTTTTAAAATAAGATTTTATTGGGGCTTGGAAGTGAAAAAAAAAATAATTGCAAAATTGCCCAAGTATATATAAATGCAAAAGGTTGCATTTTAGTTCATTATTCACTTTGTTCACTCTAAAGCAAACTAAAATCTCTCTCTCTAAGCCAAGGCCACTCTCTAACTCTCTCAAGGTGGTGTTAAAGTGTGGAGGTCTCATCATTTTGAGGCTAATCTTCATCAATCCAAAGCAAAGGAGTAGGTATAATCTCTTTTCAAGCTTTGTTTGAAAACCGTTTTTGAAATCCACCCTTTCATGCTTTCATTCTTCATTTCCACCACTCTTTATGCAGTTGTTCTTTCACATGAATTCATCCATCAGATATCCTACATCAATCCACATCGACGGGCTTAGAATGAGATTTTCAATGGTATCTTATAGGCCTTGTAACCCTTCCCAGATAAAAAGTTATGGTCGTTTGAATGGGACATACTTATTTAAGCCCTTTGGGCTTTATGCACATACTTCTGACGTTTCGCCTGTTCCATGAGTTCATCCGTCAGACATTCAACATCAGTCCATGTTGACGAGCTCGAAATTAGATTTCCAATGGTATCTTATAGGCCCTGTAACTCTTCCTGGATAAAAGGTTATTGCCGTCTGAATGGGACATGCTCATTTAAGCCCTTTGGGCTTTACGCACGGACTTCTGACGTTCAGCTCGTTCCATTAATTAATCTGCCAGACATACTATATTTTTCTAACATTGATAAGCTTTTGATGGGCTCTGAATGAGCATTCGAATGGTGTCTTACAGGCCCGATAACTCTTGCCGGATAAAAAGTTATGGCCGTCTGAATAGGGCATGCTCATTTGATCCCTTTGGGCATTATGCAAGGAGTTCTGATGTTTAGGCCGCTCCATGAATTCATCCATCAGACATTCTACATCGATCCACATCGACGGCTCTGAATGATATTTCTAAAGGTATCCTATAAGCCCTGTCTCTTCCCGTATAAAAATTTATGGTCGTCTGAATGAGACATGCTCATTTAAGCATTTTGGGCTTTACGCACAAACTTCTAATGTTAAATGCGCTCCATGAATTTGTTCACTAGATGATTTACATTAGCCCACATTGATAGAATTCTGTTGGGCTCTAAATAAGATTTCCAACTGTATCTTATACGGCCCGTAACTCTTCTCGGATCGAAAGTTATGGTCATCTGAATGAGACATGCTCATTTAAGCCATTTGGGCCTTACGCAGGGAGTTATGACGTTTAGCCCGCTCCATGAATTCATCTGTTAGACATACTACTATAGCCCAAGTCAACAGGCTCTGAATGAGATTTCTAACGGCATCTTACAGGCCCTGTAAATCTTTCCATATAAAAAATTACGATTGTCTGAATGGGACATGCACATTTAAGACCTTTGGGCTTTACGCACACCCTTCTAATGTTTAGCTCGCTCCATGAATTCATCTTTTAGATACTTTATGATTTTCAATGTTGATAGACTTCTGTCAGGCTCTCAATGAGCTTTCCAACGACATCTTACAAGCCTCGTAACTCTTCCCGAATAAAAAGTTATGGCCGTCTAAATGAGGCATGCTCATTTAAGCCCAATGGGCTTTAATCACGGAGTTCTGACATTTAGCCCGCTCCATGAATTCATCCGTCAAACATTCTACATCTATACACATTGATAACCTTTTGATGGGATTTGAGTGAGCATTCCAATGGTATTTTACAGGCCCCGTAACTCTTCTCGAATCAAAAGTTATGGCCGTCTGAATGGGACATGCTCATTTAAGCCCTTTCGGCTTTACGCATGGAGTTCTAACGTTCAGCCCGTTCCATGAATTCGTCCGTCAGACATTTTACATTAGTCCACATCAACGGGCTCTAAATGAGACTTCCAACTGCATCTTACAGGCCTCGTAACTCCTCCCGTATAAAAAGTTATGGTCGTCTGAATTGGACATGTTTATTTAAGACCTTTGGGCTTTACGCACAGACTTTTGACGTTCAGCCCGCTCCATGAATTCATCTACCAAACATTCTATGATAATCCACGTCAAAAGAATTTTGTCGGGCTCTGTATGACTTTCCAATGGTATCTTACAGACCCCGTAACTCTTCCCAGATAAAAAGTTATGGCCGTCTCAATGGGGCATGCTCATTTAAGCCCTTTGGGCTTTACGCACGGAGTTCTGATGTTCAGCCTGTTCCATGAATTCATCTGTTAGACATTCTACATTTGAGCATGTCGACGGGCTCAAAATTAGATCTCCAATGGTATCTTATAGGCCCTGTAACTCTTCCCGGATAAAAAGTTATGGCTGTCTGAATGGGACATGCTCATTTAAGCCCTTTAGGCTTTACTCACGGACTTCTGACATTCAGCCCACTTCACGAATTCATCTGTTAGACATTTTACAATTTTTCTGCATTGATAACCTTTTGACGGGCTCTGAATGAGCATTCCAACAGTATCTTACAGGCCTCGTAACTCTTCCTGGATAAAAAGTTATGGCCGTCTGAATGGGGCATGCTTATTTAAGCCATTTGGGCTTTATGCACGGAGTTTTGACGTTCAGCCTACAGCATGAATTCATCCGTGAAACATTCTACATTCATTCACATCGACAGTCTCTGAATGAGATTTCTAAAGGTATCCTATAAGCCCCGTAACTCTTCCCGGATAAAAAGTTATGGCTGTCTGAATGGGACATGCTTATTCAAGCCCTTTGGGCTTTACGCTCGGACTTCTAATGCTCAGCCCACTCCATGAATTCATCGGCTAGATGTTCTACATTAGTTCATATTGATAGAGTTCTAACGGGCCCTGAATGAGCTTTCCAATAGTATCTTACAGGCCCCATAACTCATCCCGAATCAAAAGTTATGGCCGTCTGAATGGGGCATGCTCATTTAAGCTTCTTGGGCTTTATGCATGGAGTTCTGACGTTCAGCCTGCTCCATGAATTCATCCGTCAGACATCATAGCTTAGTCCACATCGACGGGCTCTAAATGGGATTTTGAACGGTATCTTACAGGCCTCGTAACCAATCCCGGATAAAACGTTATGGCCGTCTGAATGGGACATGCTCATTTAAGCCCTTTGGGCTTTGCACACGTATTTTTAGCATTCAGCCCGCTCCATGAATTCATCTGCTAGACATTCAACATTATTCCATGTCAACAGACTTCTGATAGGCTCTGAATGAACTTTCTAAAGGTATCTTTTAGGCCACGTAACTCTTCCCGGATCAAAAGTTATGGCCGTCTAAATGGGGCAAGCTGATTTAAGCCATTTGGGCTTTACGCATGGAGTTCTGATGTTTAGCCTGCACAATGAATTCATCCATCAGACATCTTACATCAATCCACATCGACGAGCTCTTAATGAGATTTCTAACGGTATCTTATAGGCCCCATGACCATTCCTGAATAAGAAGTTTATGGCTATCTAAATGGGACATGCTCATTTAGGCCCTTTGGGCTTTATGCATGAACATCTGACATTCAGCCTACTCCATGAATTCTTTCGTCAGGAATTCTACATCAATCCACTTCGACAGGCTCGAAATTAGATTTCCAACGGTATCTTATAGGCCCTGTAACTCTTCCCGATAAAACGTTATGGCCGTCTGAATGGGGCATGCTCATTTAAGCTCTTTGGGCTTTATGCATGGAGCTCTGACGTTCAGCCAGCTCCATGAATTCATCCTTCAGACATCATACCTTAGTCCACATTGACTGGCCCTAAATGAGATTTCCAACGGTATCCTATATGCCCCGTAACCATTCTCGGATAAAACGTTATGGCCGTCTGAATGGGACATGCTCATTTAAGCCCTTTGGGCTTTGCGCATGAATTTCTAACATTCAGCCCACTCCATGAATTCATCTGCCAGACATTCTACATTATTCCATATCACTAGGCTTCTGACGGGCTCTGAATGAGCTTTCCAAAGGTATCTTTTAGGCCCCGTAACTCTTTCCGGATCAAAAGTTATGGCTGTCTGAATGGGGCATGCTCATTTAAGCCCTTTGGGCTTTACACCGTGGAGTTCTGACGTTTAGCCTATGCCACGAATTCATCCATCAGACATCCTACATCAATCTACATCGACGGACTCTTAATGAGATTTCCAATGGTATCTTATAGGCCCCGTAACCGTTCCCGGATAAAAAGTTATGGCTGTCTAAATGGGACATGCTCATTTAGGCCCTTTGGGCTTTATACACGGACTTCTGACATTCAGCCCGCTCCATGAATTCTTCCATCAAGAATTCTACATCAATCCACTTCGACGAGCTCGAAATTATATTTCAACGGTATCTTATAGGCCCCGTAATTCTTCTCAATAAAAAGTTATGGCCGTTTGAATGGGGCATGCTCATTTAAGCCCTTTAGGCTTTACGCATGGAGTTCTGAGGTTCAGTCTGCTCCATGAATTCATCCGTCAGACATTTTACATTATTCCACATTGACGAGCTCTGAATGAGATTTCCAATGGTATATTACATGCCTCATAACCATTCCCGGATAAAAAGTTGTGGCCGTCTGGATGGGACATGCTCATTTAAGCCCTTTGGGCTTTGCGGACGAAATTCTGACGTTCAGCCCGCTCCACGAATTCATCTGCCAGACATTCTATGTGTAGGAGTAGCTACCCTAGAGCCAATCAATTATTGTGGAATTGACTCTTTGTAATAATGTTCATTAATCAATAAAAGGCATTTAATTCTATATCGCGTAAATCATTATTATTGCAATATGTATTGATATATGTCCTTAGAATGGTAGAACCATGACGAGGGTATCAAGTGTTTCAAATCTTGATAGTGAGAACCCTATGAGCACATATGGTGGCCATTCTAGAAACGTTCGTAGCCCCAGTATTATTCTGAAGTAAGGGCACAGATAATACGGTAAGGCTATCATAGTGTTGAACGACCCTGTCGAAAGGCAGTGACTGATCTCACTTGTCAAGGTTGTTTGGTGACAACCTGGTGCAACACAGGGTGCTTGCTGTAGGCGATTACACTGCAGCAGTTCACTGGACTGAACCACCAGAGGATTCCATATGGATGGTAACCCCAGTGTATGGAACAAATCCTCTAACGAATGGTGGATGACAGAGGATTCATCACTCCCGGGTATGGGAGAAAGTTATCTCACGGCGCAATTCAGTATATGGCAATGACACTAAAAACTGTGGCCATAGTGGATTGAGTTGTTGCTCTATCCAGTTATAATACGGGTCATTGGTCCAGAAATTGAATAAATAATATCAAGAGTAACCGATGGTTGACACTATTTCTTTGCCTTCATCTCGTCGAGATAACGTATGATTAAAGGACGAATTGCATGGTAACCATATCATTGACAGGTAGCTACTTTGTGAATCCGAATCTATTGGGTGGCCATGATGCTTGCTAGGGGCCAATCTTGATATGGTATTAGTGAACGAATAATTGGTGTTAATCGCGATACTATACAATACCGATATGATGAGGAGCCTATGGGTCGACACATAGAAGACAATTAATATCCAAGAAGAAAGAGGGCGTTTTCATCTTTAAGGCGAAAGGGTATTTTGGTAATTTCATAGTGCAATTAAATTGCTGAGGTCGTAGCTTTATTTAATTTTTAGAAAAATTAAATAAGTGAAATTACGTTTAAATGTGTGTTCGCACATATTTAAATATATATCATTATTGTAAATGTTAATATATATTTAAAATATATAATTGATTTTAATTGAGATAATGTGGAAAAAATAAAATATCAAATTGGGAGTGTTTGGCAACATGGGGTGTTTGGGTTGGAGCCCAAGCCTATTCCATATGGGAATAGGGCAACATAATTATTGACTATAAAAAGAAAAATGTGTTAATTAATATGATAGATTTTTCTTTGAAAAAAAAAAAACCAGCAGCCTCACTTTCTTCCCCACGCAGAAACCTTTCTTTGGCCTAAATCAATTCAATTTGATTTTTTTCTTCTTAATCTTGAAGCCAAGAGGATCTAGCAGATACCTCTTGGGTCTTTTGAGATTGTCTTCGTGTGGACTACGTGGGTTCGATCCTACACTTGGATCGGTAGCAAAACGTTCAAAGACAATCGTGGTGGAGCCTCCAAACGTGCGTATGGTTTCTAAACACAGATTATTAATTTTTGCAGATTCTTGCTTTGATACGAATTGTAAAATTATACCCTTGATCTTGGCTCATGTAAACGATCCTTGTACTTTATTTTATTTGTTTCCGCTGCATATATGGGACTGTTTACTAACACTATGTTAGTCCATGTCGATAGACTTCTGACGGGCTCTGAATGAATTTTCAAAAGGTATCTTTCAAGCCTTGTAACTCTTCCCGGATCAAAAGTTATGGCCGTCTGATTGGGGCATGCTCATTTAAGCCCTTTGGGCTTTATGCATGGAGTTCTGAAGTTTAGCCTGTGCTATGAATTCATCCATCAAACATCCTACATCAATCCACATCGATGGGCTATTAATGAGATTTCCAATGGTATCTTGTAGGCCCGTAACCCTTCCCGGATAAAAAGTTATGGTCGTTTCAATGGGACACGCTCATTTAAATCGTTGGGCTTTATGCATAGACTTCTGACGTTCATCCCACTCCATCAATTCATCTGTCGGGAATTCTACATTAGTCCACATTGAGGGGCTCTAAATTAGATTTCCAACGGTATCTTATAGGCCGTGTAACTCTTCCTGGACAAAAAGTTATGGCCGTTTGAATGGGGCATGCTCATTTAAGCCCTTTGGGCTTTATGCACTGAGTTCTGACGTTCAGCGCACTCTATGAATTCATCCGTCAGAGATTCCACATCAGTCCGTGTCAATGGGCTTTGAATGAGACTTCCAACGGTATCTTATAGGCCCTGTAACTCTTCCCGAATAAAAAGTTATGGCCGTCAGAATGGGGATGCTCATTTAAGCACTTTGGGCTTTAAGCACAAACTTCTAATGTTCATCCCGCTTCATGAATTCATCCACTAGATGTTCTACATTAGCCCACATTAGTAGAATTTTTTTGAGCTCTGAATGAGCTTTCCAACGCTATCTTACAGGTCCTATAGGTCTTCTCAGATTAAAAGTTATGGTCGTCTGAATGGGGCATGCTCATTTAAGACCTTTGGGCTTTATGCATGGAGTTTTGACATTTAGCCCACTCCATGAATTCATCTGTCAGAAATTCTACATTAGTCCATATTGAGAGACTTTTGACGGCTCTAAATGAGCTTTCCAACGGTACCTTACAGGCATCGTAACTCTTCCTGGATCAAAAGTTATGGCCGTCTGAATAGGGCATGCTCATTTAAGCCTTTTGGGCTTTGCACAGGGAGTTCTGACTTACAGGCCCATCCATGAATTCATCTGTCAGACATTCTACATTGGTCCATGTCAATGGACTCTAAATGAGATTTCCAACGGTATCTTATAGGCCCTGTAACTCTTCCCGGATAAAACGTTATGGCCGTCTGAATGGGACATGCTCATTTAAGCCCTTTGGGCTTTACACATGGACTTCTAATGTTCAGCCCGCTCCATGAATTCTTCTACCAGATGTTCTACATTAGTCCATGTTGATAGACTTCTGATGGACTCTGAATGAGCTTTCCAACGGTACCTTACAGGCCTCGTAACTCTTCTCGGATCAATAGTTATGGTTGTCTAAATGGGGCATGCTCATTTAAGTACTTTTGGCTTTATGCACGGAGTTCTGACATTCAGCTCGCTGCATGAATTTATCTGTTAGGCATTCTACATTAGTCCATGTTGACGGGCTCAAAATGAGACTTCCAACGGTATCTTACAGGCCCTGTAACTCTTCCCGAATAAAAAGTTATGGCCGTATGAATTGGACATGCTCATTTAAGCCCTTTGGGCTTTATGCTCGGCCTTATGAAGTTCAGCCCGCTTGGTAGCGTGCCGAATGCTCCAAATTAATAACCTTATTAACCTAACTACTAAATTGCATATAGGGTAAGCAAGGGTCGATCCCACAGGGAATGATTCGATTAATTCCTGTATTCTATCCAATAACCACAATGAAAACAACAGAAAAATAAAATAAAATCCTAAATAGCGAACATGACAAGAAAATAATGAAAGGGGTTGTAGACAATTCAATCTAAAGTGAAACGAATAAATCTCCAATGGTAGAAAATATTAGATTAAAAACAACTAGTTCTCGGTTCAAGATCCTCCTAAACATGCATTGGACATGAACTAACAGTAACATTATTCTATCTCGTTATTGTGGAATTATTGACCCTAGGAAACAACAAGCTCTATTACCCAAATCTTCCCTCAATTGTCACTACTGAAATAAGCTCTTCAATGAGATCCTAACCTTTAAACAACCTAGAATAAGCTCTCTAAGTTTAATTCAATGGCAGCCTTAAGAATTAGGAAAATAGATCAATCAAAGCAACAATCACGCAAGATCAGATTATTTAACTTAGGTTATGTTATTCAAGGTGACAGAGTGAAAACATGTCCGTAATCATCTATCATCATGTGTTACTCATTGAATAGAAAGAGGACAATTATGTATCACAATTCCTAATTCTAATAGATAAAATTCCGATTAAACAATTTAGCAGGCCATTACTAAATCACCCAAACAAAAATCATAAACAATTAAAACATAATAACATAAACAATTCCTATAAGAACGAGATTAAAAACAATGTTACTGAATTTAAGTTACACCAATGACATGAATTTAGGCTTCAAAATGCCCTTGAACTGCAGAAGAAAGATCAGCCGCACATCTTGTCATAGGAAGTAAAAAAACTAAAAACTAAACTCTAATGCTGTTCTCCCCCTCTTTAACCTAACAAATCCTAAATAAATAACATATTTTTTCCTCAATTCTTCCCTAAGAAAAACGGAAATTGCTTTCCTAGACCTTTCCTAAAAGATAGACTCCCAAAACTGTCAATCCTTATCAGATATGGTAAATAGAATCCATAATCCAGTTTGCACCAGGATTCTCACAATGTAAAAGAACCTTTTTGGGCTTGGTCACTTCACAAACATTGTATTCCTAGATGTTTAGATGAATTTGGGCTTTTGAATTACCTGCTTTCGATATCTGAAGCTCCAGTTAGGCCCATTCAAAGACTCAATACTCAGCCAGGAAATCTTTCTGAGAATAGGATTCTAGGTCTGGTTTTGAAACAACTAATGATGTCCCAAACGAACTCGGATTCTCGCCCATAATACCTTCCTGGAAAGCTTGATTCGTCTACTTTATTTTTCTAAGAACAGTTTTACAATCGAGAAATTTGACTCCATGAAAAACCTGAAAAACACAGCAATGGTTAGAATAACAAAAAATTTGAAATTTCCTAATCTTTTCTCAATTATTTCATGAAGTCTATTCAAATATGCCAAACTTACAAAATAAACTCTAATAAACTCAACTAGGCATAAAACATAACAAAAAAAAACATAATATGGAAGGAATAAAAATATATAAATTACACTCTTATCACCGCTCCATGAATTCATCAGCCAGACATCTTACATTATTCCACGTTGATAAACTTCTGACGGGCACTGAATGAGCTTTCCAAAGGTATCTTACAGGACCCATAACTCTTCTCGAATCAGAAGTTATGGCCGTCTAAATAGGCCATGCTCATTTAAGCACTTTGGGCTTTATGCACGGAGACCTGACATTCAGCCCGCTGCATGACTTTATCCATCAGGCATTCAACATCAGTCCACATCGACGGGCTCTTAATCAGATTTTAACGATATTTATAGGCCCTGTAACTCTTCTCGGATAAAACATTGTGGCTGTCTTAATGGGGCATGCTCATTTAAGCCCTTAAGGATTTACGCATGGAGTTTTGACGTTCAACCCGCTCCATGAATTCATCCGTCAGAATATCTAGTTTAGTCCCGATTGACAAGCTCGCAATGAAATTTCCAACGGTATCCTACTGGCCCCGTAACCCTTCCCAGATAAAAAGCTATGGCCATCTGAATGGGAAATGCTTATTTAAGCCCTTTGGGCTTTACGTACAGACTTCTGATATTCAGCCCGCTCCATGAATTCATCCACCAGATGTTCTAAATTTTTCTATAGTGACAGAATTTTAACAGGCTCTGAATGGGCTTTCCAACGGTATCTTACAACCTCGTAACTCTTCTCGGATAAAAAGTTATGGCCGTCTGAATGGGACATGCTCACTTAAGCCCTTTGGGCTTTACACATAGACTTTTGATGTTCAGCCTGCCCCATGAATTCATTTGCTAGATGTTCTACATTAGTCCATGTTGATAGAATTTTGACAGGCTCTAAATGAGCTTTCCAACGATATCTTACAGGCCCCGTAACTCTTCACGGATCAAAAGTTATGGCCGTCTAAATAGGGCATGCTCATTTAAGACCTTTTGGCTTTACGCACGGAGTTCTGACATTTAGCCCACTACATGAATTCATCTATTAGACATTCTACATAATTCTACATAGACGAGCTTTGAATGATATTTCCAATGGTATCTTACAGGCCTCGTAACTCTTCCCGGATAAAAAGTTATGGCCGTCTGAATGGGACATGCTCATTTAAGCCCTTTGGGCTTTACACATGGACTTCTGATGTTCAGCCTACTCCGTGAATTCATCTGCTAGACATTTTACATTAGTCTATGTTGATATACTTTTGATGAGCTCTGAATGAGCTTTCCAATGGCATCTTACAGGCCCCGTAACTCTTCCCAGATCAAAAGTTATGGCCGTCTAAATAGGGCATGCTCATTTAAGACCATTTGGCTTTATGCATGGAGTTCTGACATTCAATCTGCTCCATCAATTCATCTATAAGACATTTTACATAATTCTACATCAATGGGCTTTGAATGAAATTTCCAACGGTATCTCGCATGCCTCATAACTCTTCCCAGATAAAAAGTTATGGCCGTCTGAATGGGACATGCTCATTCAAGCCCTTTGTGCCATACTCACGGACTTCTGGCGTTTAGTACGCTCCACGAATTCGTCTGCCAGATGTTCTACATTAGTCCACATCAATGTACTTCTAATGGACTCTGAATGTGCTTTCCAAGGGTAGGTTACAGGCCCCGTAACTTTTCCCGGATCAAAAGTTATGGCTATCTAAATGGGGAATGCTCATTTAAGAATTTGAGGCTTTATGCATGGAGTTCTTACATTCAGCCCGCTGCATGAATTTATCCATCAGGCATTCTACATTGGTCCACATTGATGGGCTTTGAATGATATTTCCAATGATATCTTACAGGTCCCGTAACTCTTCCCTCCTAAAACGTTATGGCCGTCTGAATGGGGTATGCTCATTTATGCCTTTGGGATTTACGCACAGAGTTTTGACGTTCAGCCTGTTCCATGACTTCAATCATAAAAAAATCTACATTAGTCCATGTCGATGAACATTGAATAAGATTTCCAAAGGTATCCTACAGGCCCCGTAATCATTCCCGGATAAAAAGTTATGGCCGTTTGAATAGGACATGGTCATTTAAGCCCTTTGGGCTTTGCGCATGGACTTCTGATGTTCAACCTACTCCATGAATTCATCCGCCAGACATTCTACATTAGTCCATATTGATAGACTTCTGACAGGCTCTGAATGAGCTATCCAACGGTATTTTACAAGCCCCATAACTCTTCCCAAATAAAAAGTTATAACCGTCTGAATGGGACATACTTATTTAAGCCCTTTGGGCTTTACGCATGGACTTCTGATGTTCAGCCTGCTCCATGAATTCATCTGCAAGAGATTTTACATTGGTCCATGTTGACAGAATTTTGACGGGCTCTGAATGAGCTTTCCAACGGTATCTTACAGGTCCCATAACTCTTATCAGATCAAAAGTTATGGTCGTCTAAATGGGGCATGCTCATTTAAGGCATTTGGGTTTACGCATGGAGTTCTGACGTTCAGCCTGCTCCATGAATTCATCCATTAGACAATCTACATTATTCCACTCAATGGGCTCTGAATGAGATTTCCAACAGTATCATATAGGCCCCGTAACTCTTCCCGGATAAAAAGTTATGGCCGTCTGAATTGGACATGGTCATTTAAGCCGTTTGGGCTTTATGCACGGGCTTCTGATGTTCCGCTCGGTCCATGAATTCATTTTCTTGACATTCTACATTAATCCAGGTCTATAAACTTCTGACGGGCTCCTAAAGAGCTTTCCAACGGTATCTTACAGGCCATGTAACTCTTCCTGGATTAAAAGTTATGGCCGTCTGAATGAGGCATGCTCATTTAAGGCATTTGGGCTTTACGCACGGAGTTCTGATGTTCAATCCACTCCATGAATTCATCCATCAGACAATCTACATCACTCCATGTCGATAGGCTCTGAATGAGATTTCCAACGGTATCTTACAGGCCCCGTAACTCTTCTCAAATAAAATGTTATGGACGTCTGAATGGGACATGCTCGTTTAAGTCCTTTAGGCTTTACGCAAGAAATTCTGACGTTCAACCCTCTCCACAAATTCATCTGCTAGAGGTTCTACATTAGTCCACATTAGTTTACTTTTGAGGGACTTTGACAATGGTATCTTACAGGCCCCGTAATTCTTCCCGGATCAAAAGTTATAGCCATCTAAATTGGGCACGCTCATTTAAGCCCTTTGGGCTTTACGCACGGATTTCTGACGTTCAGCCCCCTCCATGAATTCATCCATCATACATTCTGCATTAATCCACGTTGACAGGCTTTGAGTGAGATTTCCAAAGGTATCTTACAGGCTCCGTAACTCTTCCCGAATAAAAAGTTATGGCCATCTGAATGGGACATGCTCATTTAAGTCCTTTGGGCTTTATGCATGGACTTTTAACGTTCAGTCCACTCCGTGAATTCATTTGCTAGACATTATGTGTTAGTCCACATTGACAGTCTTCTGATGGGCTCTGAATGTGATTTCCAACAATATCTTACAGGTGATAATCCAAGGATTATACTATTTTATTTAGGCTTTTAGGCCGGATTTTAGATACTTCTTAGTTCTTTTATGCTTGAATTGTTACTTAATTCTTTACATTTCGTGTTTCAGGCTAAAATGGACATTTTGAGCAAATAATGACCGAATTGGAGTTTCTGGAATCAGAAGTAAGCGGATCTCAGAATTTGGGAGAGTTCTGAAGCATAATGAAGCACTATAAGGCTTGTTCCCATGGGAGAGCACCGAAGATCGAAGATTCAAGCGAAGAAGCAAGCGGAGGGCAATTATGTAATTTTAGAATTCTTCAAGGAGGTTCACCGCGGTGAAGTTTGTTCTTCGCCGCGGTGAAATAAGTCGCGCACGAGAATCCATTTCACTTCGTCGCCACGATGAAGTCTGCAAATCCCAGTTTTTGTAAAACGCACAGTTTCAATTTTAGGCTAAGTTTTAGGTTTTTGGGTGAGGTATAAAAGCAAAACTTTTCCATTTTAGACGGAAGTTGTGTTTTCCTTAGTCTAGAGCAGCTTTTTCATCTTCTTAGTTGTAGATTTGACGAATTTGTGTTGAAAAGTGAGAAGATTTGGGATTAACTCCGGTGGATTCTTCAATTAGGGGAGACCTCTTGTCTTTTCTCTCATTTTTATTATGTTGAACTTTGTGTTTATTGTTTTTCTTGCTTATTGTATGGATTTAGCTATGAAATAACCCATTTTGGGTTAGGGTTTTGATGTAGTTCAGATTCTCATGGATTGAGCAATTGATTTTTATTATTTTCATATGCTAGTGCAAAGATTGTGTGATTATTCTGGATTTATTGTTTTTAATTGATGAACATGATGAGATTGAGAAATGAGTCATGTTAAGCTTCGTGGGTAATTACTATTGTAGTATTAAATGCTAGAGATAGATTTAAGAATCAATGAAATCAATCTAGGATTCTAGGTGCTTAATGAGCTTAGAACTATTAATTTTCAAATTTGTTGGGTGCGGAAGTTTGATAGGGAAAAGTAGGAAAACATAGCCTAAGAAGGTATGTTTACAATTTAGAGAATTTGATTTACAATCAAGCATGTGAATATGGAAATAGCATAATTTGTAGGTTTAATCCATAGAGTCCGAATAAAATCAAAACCCTACCCGTTGTTTTAAATTGATATTACCTTGTTTTAATCTCGCTTTCATAATTTAGTTTGAATATTGAGAATTTTTTGTTTTAGCTTTAAGCTTAATTTTCTCCCATTAATCCAAACAATTTCGATTACGCCAACTTGAAAACAGTAGAAAACTTAGTGCTTAGCAAACAATCCTCATGGGAACGATACTCACTCATCACTTTATTACTTTGTGCGACTAGTGCACTTGCTATTTTTGCATGTTGTAGTAATAACGCATCAATAGGCCCCGTAACTCTTCTCGGATCAAAAGTTATGCCCGTCTAAATGGGGCATGCTCATTTAAGCCCTTTGGGCTTTATAGACAGAGTTCTGACATTTAGCCCGCTCTATGAATGCATCCGTCAAACATTTTAAATCAATCCACATCGACGGGCTCTGAATGAAATTTCCAATGGTATCTTAAAGGCCCCGTAATGCTTCCTGGATAAAAAGTGATGGCCGTTTGAATGGGACATGTTCATTTAAGCCCTTTGGGCTTTACTCACATACTTCTGACGTTCAGCCCACTCAATAAATTCATCTGCCAGAGATTCTACATTGGTCCACATTAACAGGCTTCTGACGGGCTCTAAATGAGCTTTCCAATAGTATCTTACAGGCTCCGTAACTCTTTTTGGATAAAAAGTTACGGCCGTCTGAATGAGGCATGCTCATTTAAGCCCGTAGCCTCTCCCAGCTTTAGGCTTCATTTCTTACCTGCAAAACATTTTAAAAAATTTCATAGGGTGAGCACTAATTGCTCAGTAAGGAAATATGGCCTTTCATAAACTATTAAGGTTCATTATACAAGCATATTACTCAAGACCTTACCTTTACCTACCTATAAGACATAACCTTCATTCATTGACATTATCAAGTTCATAAAACATGTCATACGACTTGGACTTTCCTCATAAACATAAGTCATAACATAACCATACATAATATAACATAGAACATATATGACTTATGCAATATTCATAAACATGGCATGCCTATTTCTTTTGTTGAACCATTATACCTTGTTCTTGGTCGTCACCTCAAAGGACTCATGGTTTCCACAAGAATTCCATTCCTCTGATCTTGGTTTATAACTCAAGAGACTCATGGAATTTATTCTTTAACATTTCATAAATTTTTTCATAAGTCAACTAAATAAGCTATATGCATTACCATTATGAATGCAAACATACGGGATAACATCTCCCATGCTCAATCATACTGTTCATTCATTTAACATGTACCCTTGGCCAGTTGCACAACTCATCAATCAATTTAGCAAAACTCCATGACATGAATATTCTCCTACTAAATTCCTTAAATTAATTCATTCAATTTCTCATACAACACAAGGAATTTCAATAGTAAGATTATTCAGGGGTTTATTAGAATTATAAAAAAAAAAAGGGGAATTTCTATTAAGGAGGTGGATACCAAATAGTTCGTTACTTTTCAAGCAATTTTTCCCTCATCTTCCAATTCGAATTGATTTTTGGCTAAAACATAAAAGTTTTAGTTAAATTTTTAATACTTCAAGAATCAGCTCAATCAGACTTTTACAACTTTAGTTATGACCGATTCAGTGAAGCATGTACAGTATAAGTCTTAAAAAGCAAAATCTGAATTCTATTCATTTTTAACCATGTCACCTTCATTTGCACATTCATATTATTTGCCATATCATTCTAAGTATAAAAGGCCATAAAAACTTCCCTTTTTACAGAACCAAAAAGTGCCAAAACATCGTCCAACTACCAAGTCTCTAAATTGGCATAATCATCCCCCATATGCACACATACACCAATCAACAAACCCATTTAAACAATCCATAACCAAAACATAGCATCACACTCACATTAACATAAATAAATGTAAGTTTCATCAACTGTAGGTGTTAACAATTGTAGTCATAAGGAGATTTTTTTTTCCTTACCTTAGTATTCAAAGCACAAAGACACTCCTCCTTACCTCCAAAGGTTCACCCTTTCTACCTTACACACATAACCACTTATGAATTTCTCTTTTAACTAAAAATCAGAACAACTAGGGTTTTGAAACTCACCTTAAACCCTGAAATTGAAGTTCTTTAAGTGTGGATGGTGATCTCCTTTGAAACTCAACTTGAAATCCTATGAAAATTTTGAGAGGGAGAGCTTGAATTTAAGCCTTTAATAGAGGAGAACGAGACTTGAAGAAGAGAGTTTGATGTTCTAAGAGTGTATCAAGGAAATATCTTATAAATAATTCATTTTTTTTAATTCCCGAATGGGATTGTCCATCAAAAGTTAGAGATATGGGTCATTTGGTAAAAAATTTGCATATAAGGGCATTATAGTCATTTCTACTACAACATAATTATTACACTCCTTTAATGCCATTTAACTTCTATTTTCTACTTGGTGACAAAATAAATCCATAAGATAATTAACTAATTTACCCATAATACTCTTTTATGGATACTTGATTCCTATAAATTATTGTGAAAAGACCATTATACCCCTTGGGAACCGTTTATGCCATTTAACCCTACTAACCTCCTTCATGACCCTTTAACCATATTTCTTATCAGTATCATCAATCCCAAACACTATACAACCTTCATGTCTCATAATGCATGCAAAATGACCATTTTACCCTTTTATTGATAAAATCCTTTTAAGAGTAGAATTACATACCTTATAGCATCGGAACACTTACGCAGGGGTTTACAATCCGCCTTTTTATGTAACGAACAGCATGGTGGGCCCCACTGCTATCCGACCGTCAGACTTTGGTCCTTCTTCTGGACGAAAAGTCTTGTCCCCCCTTTAAGGGATTTCTTCGCCTTCCACACCACTCGAACCCATGCCCAAAGGGCTATAGGAAAATGGGAAGCATGGTGTGTACCATTGGGCTAAGTTAACCCTTTGGGCTTTACGCATGGACTTTTAACGTTCAACCCTCTCCATGAATTCATCTGTCAGACATTCTACATCAATCCATGTTGATGGGCTTCGAATGAGATTTTCAACGGTATCCTATAGGCCTAGTAAGTCTTCCCAAATAAAACGTTATGGCCATTTGAATTGGGCATGCTCATTCAAGCCCTTTGGGCTTTACGCACGGACTTCTGACGTTCAGCCCCATCTATGAATCCATCTGCCAAATGTTTGACATTAGTCCATGTCAAAATACTTCTGAAGGGCTTTTAATAAGCTTTCCAACGATATCTTACAGGCCTCATAACTCTTCCCGAATCAAAAGTTATGGCTGTCTGAATGGGGCATGCTCATTTAAGCCCTTTGAGCTTTACGCATGGAGTTCTGACGTTCAGCCAGCTCCATGAATTCATCTATCATACATTCTACATTAGTCCACATCAACAGGCACTGAATGAGATTTCCAATGATATCTTGCAAACCCTGTAACTCTTCCCGGATAAAAAGTTATGGCCGTCTGAATGGGACATGCTCATTTAAGCCCTTTGGGCTTTAGACACGGAGTACTGACGTTCAGTCTGCTCCATGAATTCATCCATCAGACATTTTTCATTAGTCAACATCAATGGGCTCTAAATGATATTTCCAATGGTATCTTACAGGTCCCGTAACTCTTCCCGGATAAAAAGTTAAGGTCGTTTGAATGTGGCATGCTCATTTAAGCCCTTTGGTCTTTACGCACGGACTTCTGATGTTCAGCCTGCTCCATGAATTCATCTTCTAGATGTTTTTTGGACTAACATTGATAGATTTCTAATGGGCTCAAAATGAGTTTTCCAATAGTATCTTATAGGCCCCGTAACTATTCTCGGATCAAAAGTTATGGTTGTCTGAATGGAGCATGCTCATTTAAGCCCTTTTGGCTTTACGCATGGAGTTCTGACATTCAGTCCACTCCATGAATTCATTTGCTAGACATTCTACATTATTTCATTTTGACAAACTCTGAATGAGATTTCTAACGGTATCTTATAGGCCTCGTAACTCTTCCCGGATAAAAAGTTATGGCCATCTGAGTGGGACATGCTCATTTAAGCCCTTTTAGTTTTAAAAGTGGAGTTCTGACATTCATTCTACTCTATGATTTCATCCAATAGACATTTTTCATTAGTCCTCATCGACAGGCTCTGAATGAGATTTCCAACGGTATCTTATAGGCCCCGTAACTCTTCCTGGATCAAAAGTTATGGCCGTCTGAATTGGGCATGCTCATTTAAGCCTTTTGGGCTTTACGCATGGAGTTCTGACGTTCATCCTACTCGATGAATTTACCCATTAGATATTTTACTTTTTCTCACATTGACAGGCTCTGAATGAGATTTCCAACGGTATCTTATAGGCCTCATAACTATTCCCGGATTGAAAGTTATGGTTGTCTGAATGGCGCATACTCATTTAAGCCCTTTGGGCTTTACGCATGGAGTTATGAAGTTTAACCTACAGCATAAGTTCATCTATTAGACATTCTACATTAGTCCATATCGACAAGGTCTGAATGATATTTCCAACGGTATCTTACAGGCCCCGTAACTCTTCCCGAATCAAAAGTTAGGGCTGTCTAAGTGGGACCCGCTCATTTAAGCCCTTTGGGCATTACACATGGAGTTCTGACATTCAGCCTGCTCCATCTGTTCATTTGTTAGACATTCTACATCAGTCCACATCAACGGGCGCTATATGATATTTTCAACGGTATCTTACAGGCCCTGTAACTCTTCCCGGATAAAAAGTTATGGCCGTCTGAATGAGACATGCTCATTTTAGCCCTTTGGGCTCTATGCACAGGCTCTGAATGAAATTTTCAAGGGTATCATACAGGCCCCGTAACTCTTCTTGGATAAAAAGTTATGGCCATCTAAATGGGACATGCTCATTTTAGCCCTTTTAGATTTACGCATGGACTTCTGACATTTAGGCTGCTCCATGAATTCATCCATTAGACATTCTACATCAGTCCACATCGACGGGCTTTAAATGAGATTTCGACTGGTATTTTATAGGCCTCGTAGCTCTTCTTGGATAAAAAGTTATGGCCGTTAGAATGGGACATGCTCATTTAAGCCCTTTGGGCTTTACACACAGACTTCTGACGTTCAGCCCACTCTATGAATTCATCCGCCAGACGTTCTACGTGTAATTCTTTCTCTCTGGCTAGTGTACTCAGAAAATAAATAGTATTATAAGAATATATATTAATATATATACATAGATGAGTAAGAAATAATGGGCCCATATCTAATTTTTTTTCTTTGTATACCAATCTTTACATAATATAATAAAGTCACAAAACAGTAACTCGACAGTGTCGCCAAACCCTTCCGCTTCTTGACGCTCCAAGCGACTGCATTCTCATCTACTACCTGCAAAAACATTGAAAACAACGGGGTGAGCACTAATTGCTCAGTAAGTAAACCCGCTATGCTACCCTTCTCTCTCCGTTGCTTAAATTTTGAATTTCTTTCCTTACATCACACTTTTCTATTCTTCTTTGTTCTTTCTCTGTTCTTTCTTTTTTCTTTCTCTGCTCTTTCTCTGTTCTTTCTCTATTTTTTCTCTATTTTTTCTCTGTTTTTCTCTATTTTTTCTCTGTTTTTCTCTATTTTTTCTTTATTCTTTCTCTATTTTTTTCTATTCTTTCTCTATTCTTTCCCTATTCTTTCTCTGTATTTCTCTGTTTTTTCTCTATTCTTTCCCTATTCTTTCTCTATTCTTTCTCTATTCTTTCTCTATTCTTTCTCTATTTTTCTCTGTTCTTTCTCTATTTCTAATTTCTCACTACTCATAATAATAGGCATGGTATCATGCATAGGTATGATGCAAATGCACAAATGCATAAAGTGTGCATTTTCTTTTCTATTTTTTTCTTATTCTGTTTCTTTTTCTATACTTCTTTCTTTTCTATTCTTTCTTTTCTTTTCTTTCTTTCTTTCTATTCTTTCTTTCTATTCTTTCTTTCTTTTTTCTATTCTTTCTTTTTGTTCTTTCTTTCTTTCTATTCTTTCTTTCTTTCTTGCTGATCGGACTCGGTTGAGGCATAAATTTGGAACCTTGGCCGTGTGAGTGTATTCTCTAATTCCGGGTACAGTCCTCATCCACATGCACTTCTAACGGACTGTACAATTATGAGGCCACTCACTAAAGGCGGCGTGCATGCGGGGCTATGTCACTCACGGGTTCCCCATCGCAACAACCTTCTCTTCTTTTATCTTTTTACACTTCTTTAGATAAAATTTCAGATTTGAACTTCTTTAATATTTCTCATTTCTTTCTATTTGTTCTTTAACTTTAATGTTCATTATTGCTCTTTAATGCTCTTATGAGTATGTATGCATGTATATGGGCTCATGCTTATTATTCTTTCTAAATTCACATGTTTGGATGCAATAATGCAATATGGAATGTGAACATGTCATTCTCTACCATCTACAAACTCATTTCAAGATATCAAATAATCATAATCATGTATGCACTTCTCTTTGACATTTCATCAAACAATTTATATGCATACATCAACTCTAATTTGGCTACATTTCTACCTCTCTTCTAAGCCACCAAAATGTGGAATAAAACACACCAAGATTAACGTCAAACCTGTCCAGGATTCACACTCCATAAATTCTACTCCAATTCTTCCATAATTCATCCAAACTCTCATCAAACATCAAGTACACAAACACTACTTCTCATGGATAAATTCTAACCATCATCCAATATCCATTCCATCAACAATTCTTCATATATAAGCATATACATGCATAAAAAAAAATTATCTACAATTCATCCAAACTCTCTTTCTCTTTGTTCTTTAATGTTCTCATACATGTGTATGTGCATGGAAATATGCTCATTCTTTGCTATTCTTTCTAAATGCAAATGTGAGAATGTGAGAATGCATTATGGCATATAAAGATATCATTATGGAACTAGTATTCTCTACCAACAACATTTCTATACTTGAAATCAATCATAGATTATTAGACTAAAAATAACTAATAAATTGGATGTACTTTTGAGGTAGTCATTCAGCGTAGGTCATATTCAAGAAGGCATATCTCGAGCTATACACATCAGATTGCTATGATCTTGTCTCATTTTAAAGATTAGAGAAAGGCCTACAACTTTTATGTTTAGGTCTCAACCTAGTTCGATGGGTAAGATGCTAAAAAATTACTCAGAATGTCACGGATTTGACAGGGCAACCATGGTAACATGTTTTCTCTTAGGATTTTCATCAAACAATTCATATGAACATGCAACTACCATGTTGGCTACACTTCTACAACTCTCTAATTCAACCAAATTGTGAGCCAAAAACTCATTAAATTGAGTATCAAACCTGGCCAAATTTCTCACTCCTCTACACTCCAAAAATTTCAACACAAAATCTTCCACAACTTCACCAAATCATCACATAACCATATGCTACTTCTTGTGGCTAGAATTTATACATCAATAAACATAAAAAATAGCCCATAATTCTCTCATGCCATCACATACAGACAGGCAAAAAATTCATTCAACACAAGTCTTGCTCAAATTAAGGTTCAAATTAGGTTTACTTACCTTGAATTTGAGCAACTCCAACACTATACTCTCTCTTTGGTAGAATTCCCTCCTTCTCAAACCCTAAGCATATACAACCATAAGAATTCAAAACTTTAAAATTTAATCTCACTTCTTGGTGCAAGAATCTTACCTTTGGATGCTTAGGATTGAAAATGTATCAAAAGTTAGCCCAAATCCTATGAATTTCCTTGGAAATTAAATGAAGAAATTTGAGAGAATTTGGGTAGAGAATGGCTTGAATGGAGGTTAGAGTGGTTAGAGTTTCTCTTTTTCAACTCTTAATACTGTATCATAAAATAATATATAGATTCGCATTTTACCCTTGCACTTTCTATGAAATTCCATCTTTGCCCTTTAGTCAATTACAATAATGCCCTCACCTCCATTGCATTCTTCATGAAATTCTACTACTTTTCACTCCCCACATTTTCAACTAATTATGAGTGAAAAGACTATTTTACCCCTAATGACAATTTAAGGGATTTTCATCGCACCTTTTCAAGATAACTTTAACAAAATTCATCTAAGGGTATAAGGGTATAAGTAAAGCTACTTACCTCGATCTGGGTGTTGCACAACTTTAACCCACCTCCACATACTTTTGACGAGCTCTAAATGAGCTTTCCAATAGTATCTTACAGGCCCTGTAACTCTTCTCGGATCAAAAGTTATGGTTGTATGAATGGGGCATGCTCATTTAAGCCATTTGGGCTTTACACATAGAGTTCTGACGTTCAGCCCTCTCCATGAATTCATCCATCAGAAATTCTACATCAATCCATGTCAACGGGCTCTGAATGAGATTTCCAACGGTATCTTACAACACCGTAACTCTTCCCGGATGAAAGGTTATGGTCGTCTGAATAGGGCATGCTCATTTAAGCCCTTTAGGCTTTATGCACGGAGTTCTGACGTTCAACCCCTCCCTAAGTTTATCCATCAAACATTCTATTATAGTCCACATCGGCAGGCTCTGAATAATATTTCCAATGGTATCTTACAAGCCCCGTAACTTTTCCCGAAAGAAAAGTTATGGTCGTTTGAATGGGGCATGCTCATTTAAGCCCTTTGGGCTTTACGCACGGAGTTCTGACGTTCAGCCCACTCCATGAATTCATTCATCAAACATCTTACATTATTCCACATCAACGGGCTCTAAATGAGATTTCCAACAGAATCTTATAGGCCCCATAACTCTTCCCGGATAAAAAGTTATGGCCGTCTGAATGGGACATATTTAGTTAAGCCCTTTAGGCTTTACACACGGACTTCTAACGTTCAGCCTGCTCCATGAATTCATCAGCCAGATGTTTTACATTTGTCCACATTGATAGAATTTGATGGGCTCTGAATGAGCTTTCCAACGGTAGCTTATGGGCCCCGTAACTCTTTCGAATCAAAAGTTATGGCTGTCAGAATGGGGCATGCTGATTTGAGCACTTTAGGCTTTACGCACGGAGTTCTGACATTCAGCCCGCTCCATGAATACATCCGTCAAAAATTCCCAATTATTCCACATCGACAGGCTCTGAATGATATTTCCAACGTATCTTATGGGCCTCGTAACTCTTCTCGGATAAAAAGTTATGGCTGTCTGAATGTGACATGCTCATTTAAGCTCCTTAGGCTTTACGCAAAGACTTCTAACATTCAGCCTACTCCATGAATTCATCCACCAGACACTCTAAGTTATATCACATGGAAAGAATTTTGACGGGCTTTGAATAAGCTATCCAACGGTATCTTACCGGTCCCGTAAATCTTTCCGGATAAAACGTTACGACCGTCTGAATGGGACATACTCATTAAGCCCTTTAGGTTTTACGCATGGAGTTCTAACGTTCAACCTGCTCCATGAGTTCATTTGTCAGACATTCTACATCAGTCCACATCAACAAGCTCTAAATGAGATCTCCAACGGTGTCTTACAGGCTTGTAACTCTTCCCGAATAAAAATCTATGGCCGTTTGAATGGGACATGCTCATTTAAGCTATTTGGGCTTTCTGCACAGACTTCTAACGTTCAGCAGACTCCGTGGATTCATCTGTCAGACATTCTACATCATTCCACATTGACAGGCTTTGAATGAGATTTCCAACGGTATCTTACAGACCCCTCAACTATTCCCAGATAAAAACTTGTAGCCGTCTGAATGGGATATGCTCATTTAAGCCCTTTGGGCTTTACGCATAGACTTCTGACGTTCAGCCTGCTCCATGAATTCATCTGTCAGATGTTTTATGTTTGTCCACATGAACATAATTCTAAGAGGCTCTGAATGAGCATTCCAACGGTATCTTACAGGCCCCGTAACATTTCCCGTATTGAAAGTTATGACCGTCTGAATGGGGCATGCTCATTCAAGCCCTTTGGGCTTTATGCACCGAATTATGATGTTCAGCCTGCTCCATGAATTCATTCGTTAAACATTCTACATTACTCCATATCAACAGGCTCTGAATCAGATTTTTAATGGTATCTTAAAGGCCCCGTAACTCTTCCTAGATAAAAAGTTATGACCGTCTGAATGGGACATGCTCATTTAAGAGCTTTGGGCTTTACGCACGGACTTCTAATGTTTAGCCCGCTCCATGAATTCATCTGCCATACAATCAATGTTAGACATCTGATGGACACTTAATGAGCTTTGCAACGGTATCCTACACGCCCCGTAACTCTTCCCAAATCAAAAGTTATGGCCGTCTGAACAGGGCATGCTCATTTAAGCCCTTTGGGCTTTATGCATGGATTTCTAACATTCAGCTCGCTCCATGAATTCATTCATCAGACATTCTACATTAGTCCATGTCAATGTGCTCTCAATGAGATTAGCAACGGTATCTTACAGGCCCCGTAACTCTTCCCGGATAAAAAGTTATAGCCATCTGAATGAGGCATGCTCATTTAAGCCCTTTGGGCTTTATGCACGAAATTCTGAAGTTCAGCCCGCTCCATGAATTCATCCATCAGATATGGTACATCATTCCATGTTGACGGGCTTTTAATGAGATTAATAGCGGTATTTTATAGGCCTCGTAACTCTTCCCGAATAAAAAGTTATGGTCGTCTAAATGGGACATGCTCATTTAAGCCCTTTGGGCTTTACGCACGAACTTCTAACGTTCAGCCCGCTCTATGAATTCATCCACCAGATGTTCTACATTAGTCCACATCGATAGACTTCTAACAGGCTCTGAATGAGCTTTCCAACGGTGCCTTACAAGCCTGTAACTCTTCCCAGTAAAATGTTATGGCCGTCTAAATGGGGGATGCTCATTTAAGCCATTTGGGCTTTACGCACAGAGTTCTGACGTTCAACCCACCTGATGAATTCATTCGTCAGACAATCTACATTAGTCCATGTCGATGGGCTATGAATGAGATTTCAAGCAGTATCTTATAGACCCCATAAGTCTTCCCGGATAAAAAAGTTATAGCCGTCTGAATAGGACATGCTCATTTATGCCCTTTAGGCTTTACGCACGGACTTCTAATGTTCAGCCTGCTCCATGAATTCATCCACTAGGCATTCTACATTTGTCCACCTTAAGAGACTTTTGATGAGCTCTAAATGAGATTTCCAACGGTATCTTAAAAGCCCTGTAACTCTTCCCGGATAGAAAGTTATGGCCGTCTGAATGAGACATGCTCATTTAAGCCCTTTAAGCTTTGTGCATGGACTTCCGACGTCAAGCCCACTCCATGAATTCATCCACCAGATGTCCTGTATAGTCAACATTGATAGAGTTCTAACGCGCTTTGAATGTGCTTCCCAATGGTATCTTATAGGCACCATAACTCTTCCTGTATCAAAAGTTATGGCTGTCTGAATGGGGCATGCTCATTTAAGTCTTTTAGGTTTTTTGCACAGAGTTCTGACATTCAGCCCGCTCCATGAATTCATCTGTCAGATATTTTGCATCAACCCACGTAGACAGGATCTAAATGAGAGTTCCAACGGTATCTTATAGACCCCGTAACTCTTCTCGGATAAAAATTTATGGCCGTCTAAATGGGACATGCTCATTTAAGCCCTTTGGGCTTTATGCATGGACTTCTGATGTTCTGCCCGCTCCATGAATTTATTCACCAGACATTCTATGTTATTACATGTTGATAGACTTTTGACAGGTTCTGAATAAGCTTTCCAATGGTATCTTATAGGCCTCATAACTCTTCCTGGATCAAAAGTTATGGCTGCTGAATGGGGCATGCTTATTTAAGCCCTTTAGGCTTTACGCATGAAGTTTTGACTTCAGCTCACTCCATGAATTCATCCTTTAGACATTGTACATTAGCTCACGTCGACGGGCTCTGAATGAGATTTCCAATGGTGTCTTACAAGCCCCGTAACTCTTCCCGGATAAAAAGTTATGGCCGTCCAAATGGGACATGCTCATTTAAGCCCTTTAGGCTTTATGCACGGAGTTCTGACGTTTAGCCCACTCCATGAATTCATCCGTAAGGCATTCTACATTAGTCCACATTGACGGGCTCTGAATGAGATTTCCAACGGTATCCTACAGGCCCTGCAACTCTGCTCGGAGAAAAAGTTATAGCCATCTGAATGGAACATGCTGATTTAAGCCATTTTAGGCTTAATGCACGGACTTCTGACTTTTGCCCATTCCATGAATTCATCTGCCAGATATTCTACATTAGTGCACGTTGACAGACTGCTGACGGGCTCTGAATGAGCTTACCAATGGTATCTTACGAGCCTTGTAACTCTTCTCGTATCAAATATTATGGCCATCTGAATGGGGCATGCTCAATTAAGCCTTTTGGGCTTTACGCATCAAGTTCTGACTTTCAGCCCGCTCCATGAATTCATCTTTTAGACATTTTACATCAGTCCATGTCAACAGGAAATTGTCAATGGTATCTTACAGGCCCAATAACTTTTGATAACTCTTCTACTATCAAAAGTTATGGTCTTTTGAATGGGGCATGCTTATTTAAACCCTTTGGGCTTTCGTACGGAGTTCTGACTTTCAGCCTGCTCAATGAATTCATCCGTCAAACATTCTACATTAGTCCACATTGACAGGCTTTAAATAAGATTTCAAAGGTATCTTACAGGCCCTATAACGCTTCCTGAATAAAAAGTTATGGTAGTCTGAATGGGACATGCTGATTTAAGCCCTTTCAGCTTTACGCACGGACTTTTAATGTTCAACCCGCTCCATGAACTAATCTTCCAGATGTTCTACATTAGTCTGTGTCAATAGACTTCCGACAAGCTCCGAATGAGCCTTCTAACGATACCTTACAGGCCCCTTAACTCTTCCCATATCAAAAGTTATGGCCATCTGAATGGGGCATGCTCATTTAAGCCCTTTGGGCTTTAAGCATGGAGTTCTGATGTTCAATCCGCTGCATGATTTCATATGTCAGATCTTCTATGTTAGTCCACATCAATAGGCTCTAAATGAGCTTTCCAAAGTATCTTATAGGCCCCGTAACTCTTCCCGGACCAAAAGTTATGGCCATCTGATTGGGGCATGCTCATTTAAGCCCTTTGGGCTTTATGCACAGAGTTCTGACGTTCATTCTATTCCATGAATTCATCTATCAGACATTCTACATTAGTCCACATCGATGGGCCCTGAATGATATTTCAACCGGTATCTTACAGGCCCCGTAACTCTTCCTGGATAAAAAGTTATGGCCGTCTGAGTGGGACATGCTCATTTAAGACCTTTGGGCTTTGCGCACAGAGTTCTGACGTTTAGCTTGCTCTATGAATTCATCCATCAGACGTACTACATTAGAATATTCTGACGAGCTCTAGATAAGCTTTCCAACGATATCTTACAAGTCCCGTAACTCTTCCCGAATGAAAAGTTGTGGTCGTCTGAATGGGGCATGCTCATTTAAGCACTTTGGGCTTGTGCACAGAGTTCTGGTGTTCAAGCTGGTCCATGAATTCATCCATTAGACATTTCACATCATTCCATGATGACAAGCCCTGAATGAGATTTCCAATGGTATCTTATAGCCCCCGTAACTCTTCCCGGATAAAAAGTTATGGTCATATGAATGGGGCATGCTCATTTAAGCCCTTTGGGCTTTACCCACGGAGTTCTGACATTCAGCCCACTCCATGAATTTGTCCATCGAACATTCTGCATTATTCCACATCAACGGGCTCTGAATGAGATTTCCAAAGGTATCTTACAAGCTTCGTAACTCTGCCTAGATGAAAAGTTATGGCCGTCTGAATGAGATATGTTGATTTAAGCCCTTTGTGCTTTACGCACGGAGATGTGACATTCAGCCTGCTCCATGAATTCATTCATTAGACATTCTATGTAACTTCACATCGATGGGCTCTAAATGATCTTCCCAATGGTATCTCATAGGCCCCGTAGCTCTTCTCGGATGAAAAGTTATGGTCGTCTGAATGGGATATGCTTATTTAAGCCCTTTCGGCTTTACGCATGGACTTTTGGCGTTCAGCCCACTCTATGATTTCATCCGCTAGACATTCTATGTTGTTCCTCATCGATGGACTTCTGACAGTCTCTGAATGACCTTTCCAATGGTATTTTACTGGTCCTTGTAACTCTTCCTGGATCAAAAGTTATGGTCGTGTGAATGGGGCATGCTCATCTAAGCCATTTGGGCTTCACGCATGGAGTTCTGACATTCTGTCTGCTCAATGAATTCATCCGTCAGACATTCTATATTAGTCAACGTCAACGGGCCCTGAATGAGATTTCCAACGGTATCTTACAAGCCTCGTAAGTCTTCCCGGATAAAAGGTTATGGCCGTCTGAATGGGACATGCTCATTTAAGCCCTTGGGGCTTTATGAACAGAGTTCTGACGATTATTCCACTCCATGAATTCATCCATCAGATTTTCTACATTAGTCCACTCTAACGGTCTCTGAATCAGCTTTCCAACGGTATCTTACAGGCCCCGTAACTCTTCCTGGATGAAAAGTATGGTTGTCTGAATGGGGCATGCTCATTTAAGCCCTTTGGGCTTTACGCACGGGTTTTTGACGTTCAGCCCGCTCCATGAATTCATCCACCAGAAATTCTACATTAGTCCACATCGACGGGCTTTGAATGAGATTTCCAACGGTATCTTTCAGGCCCCGTAAGTCTTCCCAAATGAAAAGTTATGGCCGTTTGAATAGGGCATTCTCATTTAAGCCCTTTGGGCTTTTCAGACGGAGTTCTGACATTCAGTCCGCTCCATAAATTCATCCATCAAAAATTCTACACTAGTTTGTATCCATGGGCTCTGAATGAGATTTCCAACGGTATCTTACAGGCCCCGTAACTCTTCCCAGATGAAAAGTTATGGCTGTCTGAATGAGACATGCTTATTGAAGCCCTTTGGACTTTACGCACAAACATCTGACGTACTGCTGATAAGAGTGTAATTTATATATTTTTTTTATACCTTCCATATTATGTTTTTTGTTATGTTTTATGCCTAGTTGAGTTGATTAGAGTTTAGTTTGTAATTTTGGCATATTTGGATAGGCTTTATGAAATAATTGAGAAAAGATTAGGAAATTCCATACTTTTTGTTATTCTGACCAATGCTATATTTTTCAGGTTTTTCATGGAGTCAGATTTCTCGATTGCAAAAGTGTTCTTCAGAAAAAGTAAAGTAGATGAATCAAGCCTTCCAGGAAGGTATTATGGGCGAGAATCCGAGTTCGTTTAGGCCCTCATTAGTTGTTGCAAAACCGGACTTAGAATCCTATTCACGGAAGGATTTCCTGGCTGAGTATTGAGTCTTCGAATTGGCCTAACTGGAGCTTTAGATATCGAAATCAGGTGATTAAAAAGCCCAAATTCATCTACACATCCAGGACTACAACTTTTATGGAGTGACCAAGCGCAGGAAAGTTCTTTTACATTGTGAGAATCCTGGTGCAAGCTGGATTGCGAATTCTGTTTTCCATATCTGATAAGAATTGACAATTTTGGAAGTCTATCGTTTAGGA
The DNA here is from genome assembly GCF_008641045.1 of Pistacia vera. Taxonomy (NCBI): domain Eukaryota; kingdom Viridiplantae; phylum Streptophyta; class Magnoliopsida; order Sapindales; family Anacardiaceae; genus Pistacia; species Pistacia vera. The sequence continues at coordinate 889,713 of NW_022196534.1, forward strand.
AAGGTCTAGGAAAGTAATTTCCATTTTTCTTGGGGCAGAATTGAGGAAAAAAGATTTATTTATTTATGAGTTGTTAGGTTAAACGGGAGGAGGGGAGAACGGGAGTGGATGTTTTTTTTTTAGTTTTTTACTTTCTATATCAATATGTGCGGTTGATCTTTCTTCTTCAGTTCAAGGGGATTTATGCACGGAGTTCTGACTTTCAATTCGGTCCATGAATTAATCCATCAGACATTCCACATCATTCCATGACGACAGGCCCTGAATGAGATTTCCAAAGGTATCTTACAGCCCCTGTAACTCTTCCTGGATAAAAAGTTATGGCTATATGAATGGGGCATGCTCATTTAAGCCCTTTGGGCTTTACCCATGGAGTTCTGACATTCAGCCCACTCCATGAATTCATCCATTGGACATTCTGCATTATTCCACATCGACGGGCTCTGAATGAGATTTCCAAAGGTATCTTACAAGCTTTGTAACTCTGCCTAGATGAAAAGTTATGGTCGTCTGAATGGGATATGTTGATTTAAGCCCTTTGGGCTTTACGCATGAAAATGTGACATTCAGCCTGCTTCATAAATTCATTCGTCAGACATTCTATGTAATTTCACATTGACGGGCTCTGAATGATCTTCCCAACGGTATCTCACAGGCCCCGTGACTCTTCTCAGATGAAAAGTTATGGTCGTCTGAATGGGACATGCTCATTTAAGCAGTTTTGGCTTTACGCACAAACTTTTGGCGTTCAGCCCACTCTATGATTTCATCCGCTAGACATTCTATGTTGTTCCTCATCGATGGACTTCTGACAGTCTCTGAATGACCTTTCCAACAGTATTTTACAGGCCCTTGTAACTCTTCCTGGATCAAAAGTTATGGCCGTGTGAATGGGGCATGCTCAGCTAAGCCATTTGGGCTTCATGCATGGAGTTTTGACATTTTGTCTGCTCCATGAATTCATCCTTCAGACATTCTATATCAGTCAACATCAACCGACCTTGAATGAGATTTCCAACAGTATCTTACAGGCCTCATAAGTCTTCCCGGATAAAAGGTTGTGGCTGTCTGAATAGGACATGCTCATTTAAGCCTTTTGGGCTTTATCCATGGAGTTCTGACGTTCAGCCCACTCCATGAATTCATCTATCAGACATTCTACTTTATTCCATTCTGACAGGCTCTGAATGAGCTTTCCAACGGTATCTTACAGACCCGCAACTTTTCCCGGATCAAAAGTTATGGTCGTCTAAATGGGGCATTATCATTTAAGCCCTTTGGGCTTTATGCACGGAGTTCTGACGTTCAGTCTGCTCCATGAATTCATCTGTCACACATTTTACATTATTCCATGTCGACGGGCCTTGAATACGATTTCCAACGGTATCTAATAGGCCCCGTAACATTTCCTGGATAAAAAGTTATGGCCGTCTGAATGGGTCATCCTACCTTAAGCCCTTTGAGCTTTACACACGGAGTTCTGACGTTCAGCCCACTCCATGAATGCATGTGCTAGATGTGCTACATTAGTCCACATCGATGGCTTTGAATAAGCTTTCCAACAGTATCTTACAGGCCTCATAACTCTTCCCGGATCAAAAGTTATTGCCGTCTGAATGGGGCATGCCCATTTAAGCCATCTGGGCTTCACGCATGGAGTTCTGACGTTCAGCCCACTCCAAAAATTCATCTGTCAAAAATTCTACATTTCTCCACATCGACCGGCTCTGAATGAGATTTCCAATGGTATCTTACAGGTCCCGTAACTCTGTCCGGGTGAAAAGTTATGACCGTCTGATTGAGACATGCTCATTTAAGTCCTTTGGGCTTTACATGTTAGAGTAGATGCCCTAGAGCCAATCAATTATTGTAAAATTGACTCTGCGTAATAATGTTCATTAATCAATAAAGGGCATTTTATTCTATATCGCGTAAATCATTATTATTGCAATATGTATTGATATATGTCCTTAGAACGGTATAACCGTGATGGTGGGTGTCGAATCTAACAAATAATAAAATTCTTACTCTAAAAAAAAAATATAAATTGTAACAGTGATGAGCAAGGTCGTATCCATAGAGATTGGGTAGATTTATTTTAATGAAAATTAAAGCAAATAAAAAGGGGGGTTTTGAAATTTCGAAGTGAAATAAAAAGAAAGCAATTATAATCAACTAAAAATTAAGGAAAAATCAATATCAGGCAAATATCCAACCAAAGGTATAATTTCAGAATTGGTTCAGAGAATTGATCACAGATACAAGGATAAAATCTTCTATTCTTCACTAAATTGGTTATGGTTATTAACAAGCTCTAACAACCTATCTCTCCTTACTTTCTCGATAACCAAAACAAGCTCTTTGATTACTTCCCTTGTCAATAAACAACCCTAAACAAGCTCTTAGGATTTAATCTATCGACAGCATTAATAATTAGAGAGACTACCAATTCTAGCCAACAAATACACAAGCTCGATTCATTTAGACTAGATTATACATCTTCATAACATAAATCGAAAATCCCTTTATAATCAACTATGTTATTTTACCACTAATATTAGAACACTTAAACAATTACGGATTTAAAGTTCTAAATGGCAATTTATTAACCTGATAATTGAACAACGGGCCCTTTGCATCAATCAATCAAGACAATAATTGTTAATAAACATAGAAGATATATAAATAATGAGGAAATAAAAGAACATTGAAAATTATTTAGATCTCACAATTCTTGAAGAACCAAAACTTCAATTATCCTTCAGTTGGAAGAAAAATATTTAGCTACTCATAATTAAAAGAAAGCCTAAAGAAAAGACAAGAAAGAGAGGTAGAGATAGATGTCCCTTTTTCTTGTGAATAATCTCCTTATTTATAACTCCATCTAATAATAGTTACCCTATCTAGATCAGGAAACTAATTAAAAGCAGATCCCACCAAAATAGGGAGTCTTGGCAAATCCTAGAGATTAAGAAAGGGTAAATAAATCTTTCCAGCTGTCATGCATATCTTTTTCTCCAACAAATTCGTAAACCTAGGTCAAAAACCTCAGACCCAGTAAGGCGCGCCCACGCTTTATCTGCTGACTGCTTTTGTGAACATTTTGGGAAAACAGGACGTGCCCATGCTTTAAGCAAAATTCGCTTCTGGAATGTATCTCTTTTTGAGCTCTGATTTTTTCTCTCCAAAACTCTCGATTTTGAATTCAATTTGATTTAACTCCTCAATCTACTCCACAAAATACGAAACATAGTCAAAATCCAAGATTTAAGCATTTATAACCATTAAAACATGAGGAAATATAACAAATATATAGATATTATGAATGCTTATCACATGACGAGGGTATCAAGTGTTTCAAATCTTGATAGTGAGAACCCAATGAGCACATATGGTGGTTATTCTAGAAGCTTCCGTAGCCTAGTATTATTTTGAAGTAAGGGCATAGATAACATGGTAAGGCTATCATAGTGTTGAATGACCCTGTCGAAAGGCAGTGACTGATCGCACTTGTTAAGGCTGTTTGGTGACAACCTGGTGCAACACATGGGTGCTTGCTGTAGGCGAATATACCGCAGCAAGTTCATTGGACTGACCCACCAGAGGATTCCATATGGATGGTAATAATCTTCCACTTTGTTCAATCCAAAATCATTCAAAAATCAATCTAAGAAAATGTAAAACTACTGTCTATCTCTCCACGAATGCCCTAAACAAAAAGACTAAGTATTTCTTTTATACCTCGCCCAAAATCTTAAAACTTCGCCTAAAAACGAAACTGTGCATTTTACAAAAAGTGGAGTACGCAGACTTCGCCGCGGCGACAAAGGAGCTGAATCTGATGTGTCACTAGCCCATTTCACCATGGCGAAGCTTCCTGAAGAATTCTGAAATTCCAAAGTTGCCCTCTGCTTGCTTCTGAGTCCAAAAACTCCAAATCTACCTTTGTTCGCTCAAAATTTCCATTTTAACCTGAAACACGAAATGTAAAGAATTAAGTATCAATTCAGGCAAAAATAGACTAAGAAGTATCTAAAATCCGGCCTAAAAGCTTAAATCAAATAGCATAATCCTCGGATTATCAAATAGATGCTGGAAATGAATCTCGTTCTATAATTAAATATTTAGAACCATTAATAGGAGATTTATTTACAACACGATTTTCCGATTGTCATTTTGATGAAACAGAATTCCCAGCAGTAGGAGGAGAGAATAGGCAATTGGAAAAGGAAATTACCTGGAAAATGTCGTCATTATCTTATCTTGATTCTCGTTCTAAAAAATGTGAACAAGAAGTTCAAAAGATAATTCATTTGCAAAATGTAGCAAATAAGTTGCCAAATGCATTCATTGATTCAAAAAGAGTGACTAAATATCACATACCAGCTGCAAATGCTCCATTTTAGATTGATGTTCCTGAAGGAAAATTAGATGTAGTGAATGAATCTAAGGCATCTTTAAAATGTGGTAGACCAGTTGGTTCCAAAGATAAAAATCCTCGAAAGAAAAGAGTAGAAAATGACCAAGATGCTTACATCAAGGAGGCAAGTTCTCATGAAGAGAATAGAGACATAATTAATCATGAAACTCCAGAAGAACTTTAGGTACTTGAAACTAGCAAGAATAAAGAGATCTCAATAAATTATGTCTCTATAAGAAAAATATGGAATCGAAAAGAAATAATTGTTGACAATCTTTTTGCATACAATATAGCGCTTGATATTGTAAATAATAATGAGGATCTTGATCCTAAATTTGTTGAAGAATGTAGACAAAGAGAAGATTGTCAAAATAGAAAGACGCAATCAAGGCATAATTGAATTCATTAGAAAAAAGTGGAGTTTTTGGACTTGTAGTCCGAACACCTAAAGATGTAATGCCAGTGGGGTACAAATGGGTATTTGTGTGAAAACGAAATGAGAAAAATGCAGTCGTAAGATATAAAGCACGACTTGTAGCAAAAGGGTTTTCGCAAAGACCTAGCATTGATTATGAAGAAACATATTCTCCTGTGATGGATGCAATAACATTTTGATTTCTTATTAGTCTAGCAACAAATAAAACCATTGATACACGTCTAATGGATGCAGTTACAGCCTATTTATATGGATCACTTGATAACAACATATATGTGAAAATCCTTGAAGGATTTAAAATACCTGAAGCATGCAACTCAAATTCTCGAGAATTTATTCAATTAAATTGCATAAATCATTATATGGATTAAAGCAATCAGGTCGTATGTGGTATGACCGTCTTAGTAAATATTTGTTAAAAGAAGTTTATAAAAATGACCCTATTTGCCCATGTGTTTTCATAAAAGGATCTGGATCTGAATTTTTTATAATTGTTGTATATGTTGATGACTTGAATATTATTGGAACTCCTAAAGAGATTCAAAGGGCAGCAGATTATCTAAAAATGGAGTTTCAGATGAAAGACCTTGGAAAAACAAAATTTGGTCTCGGTTTGCAAATTGAGCACTTAACGAGTGGAATTTTTGTGCACCAATCAAATTATACCAAGAAAATCCTAAAACGATTTTATATGGATAAAGCACATCCATTGAGTACCCCAATGGTTGTAAGATCACATGATATGAACAAAGATCCTTTACGGTTGGCAGAAGAAAAAGAAGAGGTACTTGGTCCTGAAGTACCATACCTAAGTGCAGTAGGTGCATAATGTAACTTGCTAATAATACATGACTAGATATAGCATTTTTAGTAAATTTTTTAGCAAGATATAGTTCTGCTTCGACACAAAGGCATTGGAACGGAACTAAGCATATATTCCGATATCTTCAAGGAACAATAGATACGGGTTTATTTTATTCAAATGAATCTACACCTCAATTAATTGGTTATGCAGATGCAGGATATTTATTTGACCCACATAAAGCTAGATCTCAAACAGGCTATTTGTTCACATATGGAGGTATGACTATTTCATGGCATTTTACAAAACAAACTATAGTTGCTACTTCTTCAAACCATGTCGAGATAATAGCTATCCATGAAGCAAGCCGAGAATGTGTTTGGCTCAGATCAATAACCCAACATATTTAAGAATAATGTGGCATTGATTATAACAAAGAAGTTCTTATAACATTATATGAAGATAATACTGCATGCATAGCTCAGTTAAAGGGAGGTTATATCAAAGATGACAGGATGAAACATAAATCACCAAAATTCTTCTTCACTCATGATCTTCAAAAGAATGGTGATATTGAAGTTAAATAGCTTCGGTCATGTGATAATTTGGCAGACTTATTCACTAAAGCTTTACCGACTGCAACATTTGAAAAGTTGGTATACAATATTGGAATGCGTTGGTACAAAAATCTTAAGTGATATCATCATAAGGGGGAGTAAATACGCACTGTACTATTTTTCCCTTGACCAAGGTTTTATCCCACTGGGTTTTCCTGGTGAGGTTTTTAATGAGACAGTTTCTAAATGCGTATAATACACAAGAATAATATACTCTTTTTGCTTCACTAGGTTTATTGGGTTTTTTCCTAGTAAGGTTATAATGAGGCATATTGTTTGTGTAATGGACATCCAAGGAGAAGTGTTATGAATAAATGTGGATGTCCGTTGCAATTCTATAACTTCCTAATCTTTCATCTTCTCTAACACTTGAACCTTTCAAGTTCTACAACTTCAAAGCATTTTATTAGCTTTTAATTTCATTGATAATATTTCATAATCTTGAGACTATAAATAAATGTATTGTGAAAGATGATGTACACTTAACTTTAGAATAGAAAAGCATTGGTTCTATTTCCCCTCAATTATCTTCTCTGTTCTTTTAGCTTATTTTATAATAATGTTGTAATATCCAAGATATCAAAGGTATGTTCCTAACTCAAATTAGTCCTTTAGATGTTAATTTTATGTTAAAAAGCATAAAATCTAATTAAGGGCAAAATAGTCAATTCATTTGGAACGGTATGAATCAATTATCCATAGAGAGGCTTAGGGGTAAAATGGTTATTTTGCCTATGGATAAGCATTGAAAAAAGTCAAGGATGAGTAGGCTTCATTGCATTTAATGGCATTAATTAAGTAATAATTATGTCTAGTGTGAAATGACCAAAATGCCCTTATATGAAGAATTAAGGACTTATGAGTTATACAATTAAAATAATTGGGCCAATTGCATAATTTTGGAAAATAAATGAAATATTTTCCTATAAATGAGATGAAATTCGTTCAAGCCAAAGGAGAGAGCCTTTCTTCAACATTTCTTCCATTTTCTCTCAAATCTTCCATGAAACAAGCTTTCTTTCTCTAGGTTTTCAAGGAGTTTTGCATAATTTTTCAAGGAGAACAAGATAGGAGCCTTGGATCTTCAATTAGAAGGGTTTAAGGTAAGGATTAAAAACTTTAGTTTTGATGTAATTTGAAGATTTGAGGTAGATGTTGAGGTATAATGTTATATATGTAGGATTAAGGTGTAAAAGAAGTCAAAGGCAAAGGATTTGTTGGAGGAAGTCTTTAAAAAGGTAAGGAAGAACCTCCCATGACTTTAGGGTTTATGCTAGGGTTTGTAGATTTTTATGAAACCTTAAATTAAGGCTTTAAGGCATAGAATTAGTTGATGGCAAGTGTAGTTGAACTCATTTATTCTACTTATTGCCTTGAATTCATTATACATGAAGTTATTGCTATTTATGTTTTATGAGTTGTTATGTTTGATTGAAGAAAATGAAGTGTGGATACTGATTGTGGCAAAAATTGTAGTATTGGAGGCCACATGGTGTTGAATGGTTGCTATTAGAAGTGTTGATGTGTTGTTTGCATTAGCTTACAATGTTATAGCAATAATGGATGATTATGGGAATGAGATTTTACACTTCCTTTAAGATGTTAAAGACTATTAAGGGGAGGTTTATTTGATCCATAAGTTAACCTATTGGTTAATGTCAATAGGAATTGATGTGGCATAGTTAATATGAAAATTCGGATTTAGTGGGCTTAGGGGTTTTGTTAACCCTGCTTCAGTATTTCGACCATAACTTGAGTTATAAAAATCGAAATGAGATGATTCTTGAAGCATTAGAAAGCTAAGACACAGACCTATAACTTTTATGTTTATGCCAAGAGCCAATTCGTTTGAGAAAAGGATGGAAAATGGCCTGAAGCATAAACTGGTTATTAAAGTTTAAGATTTAACATAATCAATTCTTATGATTATGAATTGATTATTAATGTATTATTGTAAGTATGCCATGTACTAATGTTTACCCATTAGTTAGATGATATTTGAAAGATATACATGGTCATGATGTTAATACATGATTAATGTTATGAAATGGCATGAAGATGCAATATAATACATGTTTTAAGATGATGTATGTGAGCAAGAGGTAATGTAAATGGATTGATAATCCATAGATGAATTAAAAGTATTAAGCTCACCAAAATATGTATTTACATGCCATAAGATGTTAGAGATGCAAATAGACATGATAGAGATGCATATAGACATGATGGAAAACGCGTAAGCATATCCTCGTATACCGGTTGAGGAAAGATGAATATATGCTTTAGATGCTAAATAACGCGTAAGCACGCCTCCCGATGATATGAGCTCTAGATGAAATTTGAGGCTAGATGATATGAAGTGCTTAAGATGCTAAGAAAGGTCCGATCGGCTAGACGTTAAATGTTTCATATGCATTTAGTTGCATTACATGAGTTATGATGTTATTTACATCATGAGATGATTTATACTCATGTTAGATGATTTTAGATGTTATGTCATGATATGTGATGTGTGTGTACTATGTTTACATACTTATTTATATGTGTACACATTGATGTTTATATAGCCATGGGATAAAATGATGAAAAGCATATGAATTAGTAATAAAAGGGGAAGTATCCCTAGATGTAAAAGATAAGTGATGTGTTAATAGATATGTTTAAATAAAGATCAAATAGTACATTTAGAATGAAACGGATCATTCCTTACTGAGCGATTAGCGCTCACCCTTTCATTGTTGATTGCTTTGCAGGTAGACTAGAAGCGAGGGATGCTAGAGACAGCGGGACTACACGTGAGGGGAGATGATTTATTATCATCTCGATGTTTTTATCTTGATGTAAATATGTAAATGATAAATATTTGTGAAATACATTTGGAAGCTTCCACCCTATAAATATGTTTTGATTGTGTAATTTCTTAAAGTTTGTAAATTATAAGTTTGGATCCTGCGTGACATTTTATATGCATGTTTTGGATATTATTATTATTATCCTTATACAGATTTTTTCTAAATACAACTCGTTCTCCAGACATGTATCCTCGGGATTCTCTTTGAGGGATATTCAGAGGATACCTGACTGGAGGGGGGTTTTACAAATGTCAAATATATATTAATATTAATTCTAATAATAATTAATTTATAAATATATTTACACCAATAAATATATAAATAAATATGTAACCTTACAAATTAAATTCCAATATAAAATTGGACATGGCCAACAACGTTTCAGCAAATTTAATTGCACTGTAAGATTAATAAAATATCCTTTCATCATGAAATGATGAAATTGCCCTTTTTATTTAATCTTCCTTAAATTCTCTTCTAAGTGTGTGACCCATAGGCTCCCTATCATATGGACAGTGGGTGATATTGCAATTAACACCCTATTAATCATCTCATTACATACAAACCAAGATTGGCCTCTAGTAAGACATCATGGCCACTCAGGTTCGGATTTAGTGAAATAGCTACCCATCAATAGTATGGTTATCATGCAATTTAATCCTTTCATCATCAATTAACTCATCAAGGTTTGAAGTACAAAAATAGTGTCAGCTTCAAGTATGAAATTTCTTGACATATTTGTATTCGGTTATCGGACCAATGACCAAATGAAATTGGATTCCAGGAACAACTCAATTCCACTGTGGCTATAGATTTAAGGTCATTGCCTTTTACCAAATATCTTAGTGAGATAATTTCCCCTGTACCCAAGACTGATGAATTCTTTGTTGACCCACCATAGTCATAGTGTACTTCTCGATGTAGCCAATCACTACCATACCGATAACCCTAAATAGGATTACATTTGTGTAATACCCAAGATGTCAAAAGTATGTTCCCAACTCAAAATAGTCATTTAGATGTTAATTTTATGTTAATCACGACCGGGGGCTATCCTCTATCTTGCCACCTTCGGGCTCAAGGGTTTTCCCCGCATGTCAGGCACGTCCAAGGTATTGTCTGCTATGGGTCCTTCTGGCCACGCCTCCTTCGGACCCTCACGGCGTTTCTTCGCTTCGTGGTCTTTTTTTCCACCTTGCGAACGCCTCCCCCTTGACTTGAACCTTGGACTTATACCTTGGCCAAGTAACATGAGTACCATTGGGCTATATGGTACTCATGTTACTTGGCCAAGGTATAAGTCCAAGTTCAAGTCATGGGGGAGGCGTTCGCAAGCTGGAAAAAAGACCATGAAGCGAAGCAAAGCCGTGAGGGTCTGAAGGAAGTGTAGCCAGAAGGACCCATAGCGGACAATACCATGGACGTGTCCGACACGTGGGGAAAGCCCTTGAGCCAGAAGGTGGCAAGATAGAGGATAGCCCCTGGTCATGACAATTTAGTGTAAGGAAACGATTAAGCTTATTGTAGCGGAAAACAAAAATTATATAGTACATATCGAATCCATTTATGCCAAGATCAGGGCACAAATTGTACAATTTATATGTTAAATCAAAATCTGCACTAATATGAACAATTAAAGTAGAGTTTAGAGTTCATTCGCATGTTTGGAGGCTCCTTCAAACTTGTCTCTGACTGGGTTTGCTACCAATCCAAGAGTAGGATCGAACCAACTGTAATCCACACAAAGATAACCCAAAGAGCTAAAGAGGGATTTGCTAGATCCTCTGTAGCTTCAAGAATCAAATAAACTTCGATTAAAATAATGAAGATGGCGTGAGATGTAGAGAATGGGAGAGGGCTGTATTCTTTTCTTTCAATTAAAAGTGATTGAATGAATTCTCTCACACACATGAATTAATTCCACAAAACCTTGCACTTATATAGTGCTCACAAAACCCTATTCCATTAAGGAATAGCCTTGGGCTTCAACCCAAACAACCCCTATGTCCAAGCACTCCCAATCATGATATTTTAATTATAATTATTATTATTTTCAATTAAATTCAATTAATGTATTTGTAGAAAAACATTAACATTTAATTAATAATAATAATCCATTTAAGTATATGTGTACATATATTTAAATATAATCTCACTTATTTAATTTTAATATTAAACTAAATATAGGCAACAACCTCAGCAAATTTAATTGCACTATGAGATTATCAAAATACCCTTTTGCCCTAAAAGACAAAAACGCCCCTTGCACAAACAGATTCTGAAATTATCTTTTATGTGTGTGACCCGCAGGCTCTTCATCATACCGATAGTGTGTAGTGTCGCGATTAACACCAATTAATCGTCTCACTACACATAGACCAAGATTGGCCCCTAGCAAGGCATCATGGCCACCCGATAGATTCGGATTCAGCAAAGCTGCTACCTGTCAACGATATGGTTACCGTACAATCAAATCCTTTCATCACCTGTTATCTCATCGAGACTATGGCACATAAATATCAACCTTAGTTACTCTTTATATATTTGTATTCAGTTACTGGACCAATGACCCGAATAATGAATTGGATTGAGCAACAACTCAATCCCAATGTGATAACAGATTTACTGTCATTGTCATTAATTGAATTGCGTCGTGAGATAACTTCTTTTGTACTCGGGAGTGATGAATCCTCTGTCGATCCACCATAGTCTTGATATACTCCTTGATCCAGCCAATCAGTACCGTATTGATAGCTTTGAATAGAACTGCGTTGGGCTAGTGTCAACCTACACTAATCAGTGCACAAGGTGCTCTAGTGATCTCAAGTCTAAGGATCACATGCACCACCATTCGTTAGAGGATTTGTTCCATAGACACTGGGGTTACCATCTATATGGAATCCTCTGGTGGGTCAGTCCAATGAACTTGCCTACAGTAAGCACCCATGTGTTGTACCAGGTTGACAGCAAACAACCTTAACAAGTGAGATCTGTCACTGCCTTTCGATAGGGTCGTTCAACACTGTGATAGCCTTACCGTATTATTTGTGCCCTTGGTCAGATTAATTTTGGGGCTACGGACGTTTCTAGAATGGCCACCATATGTGCTCATAGTGTTCTCACTATCAAGATTTGAAACACTTGATACCATCATCACGGTTCTACCATTCTAAGGACATATATCAATACATACAACTATGATTTACATGATATAGTTGATAATGCCTTTTATTAATTAATAAACATTATTACAAAGAGTCAATTCCACAATAATTGATTAGCTCTAGGGCACCTACTCCAACATTTGGCTAGCGTCAAGCTACACCAATATTTACACACAACGCTCTAGTGATGTCAAGTCTAAGGATCACATGCATCACCATCCATTAGAGGATGTATTCCATAAGCACTGGGGTTATCATCTATATAGAATCCTCTATATGGGCCAATCGAATGAACTTGTGAATAACAAGCACTTGTGCGCTGCACCAAGTTGTCACCAAACAACTTTGACATGCGAGATCTGTCACTACCTTTTGGTAGGGTCATTCAATGCTATGATAGTCTTACCATATTATTTGTGCCCTTGGTCAAAATAATACTGGGGCTATGGATGTTTCTAGAATGGTCACCATATGTGCTTATAGGGATCTCATAATTAAGACTTATAACTGCCTGATTCCCTCGTTACGGTTTCACCACTCTAAGGACATATATTATTACATACATTATAAGATATGATTTACATAATATAAATAAAGTTTTTTATTAAAAGGAAAAACCCAATACGTAGAGTCAATTTAGAATATTTGATTGGTTTAGGGCACATACTCTAACACCAACAATGAATGAAGGCCCAAAGCACACCTAACAGTGAGCCCAAAGAGTAATGGATTTGACCTGAATTCGTTTAAGAGCTAAAAAGCCCAAAAAGGGCTGGTCCAATGACATAAAACCCTATAACATGACCTCATAGGCGTAGGCCAATAGGTCTAGGCTACCAGATTAAGTTAACCAAAACGGCTTAAACTAAAATCATGATTTGGTAGCCATGGGAAAGAGTGATTGCACAATACTATTACATGCAATATTGACATTTGGATTATAATAAGATAAAGGCACACTCTACATTAATTAAACTCCTACAAGCATTAATTAACTGTAAGGGAATAAAAATAATTAAGTGAGGAGTGACAAGCTAAAGGTCTGTATGGATAGGGGTGTTAAAAAAAATGCAAAAACCAAACTGAACCGATAAGCAAATCGGTAACTATACCGATTTTTTGGTTAACTGAAAACCAGTTCGGTTTCAGTTTAAAGAAATTAAAAACCGCATTTTCGGTTTGATTTCTAGTTTGGGTGAAAATGGAAACCTATTTTACTAACCAGTTTACTAATATATTATATTAAATTAAAATATATAAAAAAATCCTTAAACCTAAATCCCTTTTATGTTTTTCAATTTTCATCTATGTTCTCTCTACTCTCCACCATCCAACAACAATCCACATTACACCATTCTCTCTAGTTTTCTAGTAGCATCGTCATTCTTTCAATAGCAGGAGCAGCTTCATTCTCTCTAGTGTTTTGACAAGTAGGAGCAGCTTTATTCTTTTGTCACAGCATTCAAAAGTCAAAATAGATTTCATTCTTTGCAGTTTCATCACAGCTTCAATTTTCCTTCGATTTTTTGGCAGCAAGAGCAGCTCCGTCCCTCATCTTCTTCAGCTTTGTCATAGAGATACACACAAATGATCAGGTATCTTCAACTTTTGCTCTTCATTATGTTTAATGTTTGATATTTTTAATGTTCGATGAAGTACCTCACTGCTTTTTCATAATATTGTTTGATTGCAACTCGCCATTTTGCACATACCAATTCCATGCCTGACAATCAGTAAATTAAACCAAAGCTCTGTAATAGCCACTACTACTCAAAAACTTATAATGAAATACATGTAAAATAACATAAAGAAATTGGGCCCAAAATTTTCTTTTATTAAATATATTTATATATTCTACAAACATATACATTTTTTACATAAAATGTATAACATATACAAAAGTCATCAAAAACATAAGGGACAGTGTAACCGCTCCTTCTCGAACGCCGACATCCATCCGACAGTGTCCTCACCTAGGTCCTACAAAACATAGGAAAACAACGGGGTGAGCACTAAAACAATGCTCAGTAAGTAAATCCTCTACTCATCTATCCCGGTAACTCTTTCTCTAATTCTTTCCTTACAACTTCTCATTCAATTTCTCTTTGGTACTTCTCTCTCTCTCTTTCTCTTTCTCTTAAAAACTCTTTTCTATTACCTCTTTAGTAAGTCACGACCCCATCTTACCGGGGGCACGACCGGGACTCGCTCCCACTCTACGTGACCTCTACTCATTCTAGCCGATCGGACTCGGTTATGCATGGATTCGGAACCCTTGGCCATGTGAGTCTATAATCTCTCTCTCGGGTACTCGGGTATAGCCCTCATCCGCATGCACTCTCGCGGGCTACACCATTTCTCTATCTGATACTCATGCCGCTCTCTCAATGCGGCGTACATGCGGGAATACTCTACCCATTACTCACGGGTTCCCCATCGCACAACCTACTCTATGTTCTTTCTCTTAACTCTTAAAGTAGCTTATACTCAAATTCTCTACTATGTCTCAAGCTACTTCTCAAGATACTACTTCAGTGTATAAACAAATGTGTAAAGAAAGCTTATACTCACTAATGCACTTATGAAATGCCAAATGCAAGATTTCCTCAAAACCGTCATTCTGCACAGGTCACACTAAAAAGGCCATAACTTGCGTTATACACCTCGGATTGCTACGGTTTTGGTCTCGTTTTAAAGCTTAGAACAGGGCTACATCTTTGATGTTTTGGTCTCAGCCCAGTTCAAACCGTAAGATGTCCAAATATTACTTAGAATGTTACGGCAGTGACAGGGCAGATTTCACTTAGGCATTTCATCAAATAACTCATGTGCATAAAAACACTCTACTAAAATTACTACTATACTTCATTCTCTAGCCATCCAAAATGGGAGAAAACTCCCTCAAATACTCATAATCCCTGTAGAGAAAAGCACTCCCAAAAAGCTTCACACAACATCTCTCAAACTTCATCTCAAATTCCATTCTCAATACACATTAAAACACTTCTCATACATGGAATCTATCCAACAACTACAAAAATAGCTACTCATCTCAATTCAATTTTCTCATTAATCATACTACATACTGATCATGCATACATCTCTACACAAAAAGCTTGTTTAAAACTCAAGTTGGTTGGATTTACTTACCTTGTGCAAAGATGACTTCTTTAGCACTTTTCCTTCCTTTTGTGGTCTTGTCTCCTCTCTACAACTCAAAACAACCACAAGGACAGCAACAACCTAATAAGACTTCACTATATTTATAAGAAAATTCACATCTAAAGCATGAATTCTTACCTTAGGATGCTTTAGATGAAATCTCTACTCAAAACCCCTCTTAAATCCCTTAGAAATCTTGGAAGATTGGATGGAGAAATTGAGAGAAAATGGGCAAATGGAAGAGGCGGTGGAATGAAGAAATAAAGGGTTTCTCTACACTTAACCCTTTTTAGTTCATATTATAAGCATCCTTTCCCATTTTGCCCTTGCTCTTCCTTGAAAATTCCATCTATATCCTTTGATTCTTTACAAATACACCCCCATCCAAACACAATCTCTACTAAATTTCCTTTCATTTTACTCCCCACTTTTCCTACTAATTAGGGGTAGAATGGTCATTGTGCCCCAAAAGAAGAATTCTCTAGAAAACTCAAGAAACTTTGTCTTAGGCTCGTCGCCGCGGCGAAGCACTTTTCGTCGCCTCGGCGAAACAGGGCAGAACCTACCCGTGGGTGCAACTCCTCCTCCTCGCCGCGGCGAAGCTTCTTCTTCGCCCCGACGAAGATTGGATTTCCAACTTCACCAAAACTCAACCAATTTCAAGGCAACAATTCAACCAACTCAACATACAAACTCAATTAAAGTTGAAACAATAAACTTTTAACTAATACAGCAAATATTAAATACGTACCTCAAGTGGGATATTACAAGCTCTATTTCTTCAAAGGTTTTTAGTGTCCTCTATTGAATAGCTTCCTGATGAATTCAATGTGATACTACAAGCACTTGCAATTATTAACATAGAAAATAATGATTGGATCATGGTGTTTTGACTTCTCCTTTGTGGTTGTTTCCTACTTATTCACTCAGTAAAAAGGTCTGCCAACTTCTTAATTCGGTTGCCATAATCTTAGATGCTCATATCTACACCAAAATAAGAATGTGCTTAAGATCTTCTAAATTCAGTTTGAACAAGAGGAATAGATATGAATGAACAATGATATTATTAAAACTTTTATAACTCTTTGTACGAAAATTTAATTTTTCTTTCTGTCGTATGCTAATAAACTCTTCTGAAGAAAATAAAACTTTGCTGAGAAGCACAAAAATGGAGAACTACGTAGATATGTATATTGAAGAATTAAAAGGGTTTATAGTTCTAAACTTTAGAGCTCTCTGATGGAAGCAAATACAATTATTCAAGCTTCACTACCAATTGTCTGTTTAATAGTAGTCGTAGATTGTATTTGTAAAAGTAATTCCCGCTTGGTGGATGTATTTGTAAAAATTTATAGCTTAGTGTTGTTTAATAAATCATTTTCACATTTTTTTGTGTTGATGTTGCAAATGTCCAATTCCATGGCCGTTGACCATTCTAATAGTAATGAGAGTCCTGAGACACTAACTAGTAGGAATCCAACTCCAAACCCAATCATAGTCCCAGACTACAGATCCACGACCATGATTTGCAAACGTGTAAGTTCTAATACTCAAAAGAATATTTTTGATATGTGGGATCACTTTACTGTAAATCCTTGTGAGAATATAGATGATAGGACAACAACATGTAATTATTGTGGGAATGTGCTTGCATGTCCAAGTAAAAGTGGTACTAGTTGTCTACGGAATCACTTAAGTCAATGTAAAAAGTACCCTTTGAATGTGATGGATAAGAAACAAAGGATCTTAGTTTTTCAACAGACACAATCACATGACCAATCAAGCCGTACTATTGCCACTTCAACACAATCTTCACTTACAGCTTGGAAACTCAATCCAAATAGGCTTAGACTGTCTCTAGCTATAATGATCATTATTGATAAGTTGCCCTTTAGGCATGTAGAGTGTGAGGGGTTTTGTGATATGATGAGGAAGCACAACCTCTATTTCAAGTTCCCTCTCATATTATTGTGGCTAGAGATTGTTTTAATATTTATGTTAAGGAGAGAAATAAGTTGATGGCCCTTTTTAGTAAGTTTAGTCAGAGAGTAAGTCTTACCACGAATACATGGACATCTTGCCAGAACCTTAACTATATGAGTTTGACAGCTCACTTCATTGATGATTATTGGAAACTACGCAGAAGGATCTTAAACTTTTGTCCAATTGCTAGTCACAAAGGTTTATTGATTGGCAAGGCAATTGAGAGGTGCTTGCTTGATTGGGGTATTTCTAAGATTTTCACCATTACCATGGATAATGCAAGTTTTAATGATGTTGGAATAAGATATCTCCATAATCGGTTAGAAAGTTGGAAGGGAAGTGTTAATGGTGACTTTTTGCACATGAGATGTTGTGAACATATATTGAGTCTCACTATAAAAAAAGGGTTAAAAGACATGGAGGACTCCATTTTTAGAATTCGCTCTAGAGTGAGGTATGCGAGGTCTTTTCCAACGAGGTTACAAAGGTCTAAGAAGTGTGTAGAGAAAGAAAAGAGTGAACAAAAAAATCTTTTGGTTTTTGATGTAGAAACAAGGTGGAACTCTACGTACTTAATGTTGGATGTGGCTTTAAAATTTCTGAAAGCATTTGAGTTGTTGGAAATCTAAGACATTATAGAGATGAACTTACTAAAGGGGAAAAGTCAAGGGGTTTGCCTATGCCTACTGATTGGGAGTATGCCTGTTACTTGTTACCTTTTTTGAAAGTTTTTATAATGTTGCTCTATGTGTGTTGGGCTCACTTTTTGCTATTGGTAATGCATACATACGCGAGATCTTTGCCATTGGAATGCAAATTTCAACATGGTGTTGAAGTAATGGTGTTGGCTTAAGTACTATGGCTAGTAGAATGAAGGGAAAACATGATAAATATTGGTCAAATATTGATAACATCAACTTAATGTTATTCATGGTAGTGGTGTTGGGTCCTAGATTCAAGCTAGGATATGTGAATTGGGTTATTAATAATTCCTATGATGATGATAAAGCTGAACTTTTGAAGACAAAAGTGCATACAACTTTGTACTCTTTATTTGACTAATAAAAGCTCACTTATGCTTCTCCTAGTGGGAAATCTAGTCAACAATCTCAACAAGCAAGTCAAGTTAATGTTGAAGATGTAAATGTTGATCCTAAAGAGCTAATGTATTGTATGTATGATGAGGCAATGGCTAGACAGGAAGTTTTGGTGACCAAATCTGAGAGGGATAAATATTTAGAGGATGAATGTGAGCAGCGTCACAAGGACAAGATGTTTGATATCTTGAGTTGGTGGAAGGTCAATTCAAATAGATATCCAGTTCTCTCTTTGATAGCACGAGAAGTATTGGCTATGTCAGTTTCTACTGCTGCATCTGAGTTAGTATTTAACACTGGGGGTTGTGTATTAGATACATTTCATAGCTCCCTCACTCCTAAGATGGGGGAGGCTCTCATTTGTACACAAGATTGGATTCGGGCTACATGTTAACCATTCAAGAGCTTGGAAGAGATATCAGAGCTTGAGTTGGGTAAGTTTTTTTTGCTTCTGTTTCAATTATTAGTTATTATATTGTCTTTGTTGGATTTAGTGATTGTATTTTGAATTTAACCAATATTTATATGACCTATTTTTTGTAGAATTTGTGTCTTTGGCAATGCGAAATTGTAACGCCCCACTTGAGGTACGTAGTTAATGCTTCTTCTTTCACTCTTTTTGAGTTGATTCATTAGTATTATTGTTTGGTTGGCCTTAGAGTGATATGTTGAACACTTACTTTGAAATTGGTTGAAAATAGAAGAAGTTTAGTGTTTCAGGCTTCGCCAGGGCGAAGAATAATCCTCGCCGCGGCGAAGCGGTGTTGAAGCCTCGGGGAAGCTGCTAGACAGTTTCGCCATGGCGACAGAAGCTTCCTCACCGCGGCTACGTGCCAACCAAAATGTTTGTTAAGTTTTAGATATTTTCTTCCCTAAGGGCAATTTGACCTTTCTACCCCTAATTAGTAGGAAAAGTGAGGAGTAATATGTAAGGAATTTTCATGGAGAATATGTTGATATGGGGGTGTGTTTGTAATGAATCAAAAGATATAGATGGAATTCCTAAGGAAGAGTAAAGGCAAAATGGGAATGCTTGTGTATAAATTTCATTAAAAGGAATTAAGTCATTGCAAACCCTTTATTCTTCTTCTCCATCGCCACTCTCCTTTCTTACTTCCTCTCAATTTCTCTTCCTTTTTTTCAAGGAGTTTTAAAGGGCTTTTGGAGTGATTTGGGGTAGAAAATCAATCTAAGGCATCCTAAGTTAAGGATTCTTGCTTTGGTTGTGAAGCTTTGTGAGTTTTTGAGTATATTTGAATATTGAGGGTTTTTGTTCATTTGTTTAAAGAGTAGAGAAAAAGTCAAGCAAACCAAGAGAAAGGAAGAGCTAGTGATATCTCTCCATAACAAGGTAAGTAAATCCCAACCCAAGTGAGATTTGAGAATTTTCTTGATTAGGGTTTTAATAACAATTATGGATGTATGTTATATACATGTTATATGCTATGTTATTGAGTCTTAAATGGAGATTATTATTGCTTTGTGATTGTTCATACATTTCAAGTATAAGAAGTGAGATGTGGGTTGGAAAGGTAGTTTGAGATGGAATTGAAGGATATTGGGAAATCCTTTTTGGAAGTGTCATTCTTTGGCAGGAATTATGGCTATGTGAGGGAGTTTTTCCCCATTTTGGATGGTTAGAGAAAGACATAGAATTATTGTTATAGTCGAGTTTTGTTATGCACTTGAGTTGTTTGATGAAATGCCTAATAGAGGTTTGAGTATGAGTAGTGAACCTTAATTCTTGCAACATTGCATGTTGGCATTTCATAAGTGCATTAGTGGAGATGAACCATCCATAGGCATTAATTGTGCATTGAGCAGTGACCTAAGAAAGAGTAGGAAACTTTGTGTATGCACTTGCTCTATGAGTAGAGAACTTTGTGGATGCAACTACTCTAAAGGTAGAGAGAATGAGAAGTGCTAGAGTAGAGTGAATGAGAAGAGTATTAGAAATGGGTTGATGCTTTGTGATCATCACCCGACAGTTATGAGAATCAGGTTGATGCTTCGTGATCATCACCCGAATAGTTATTAGAATCGGGTTGATGCTGTGTGATCATCACCCGATTAGTTATTAGAAACGGGTTGATGCTTTGTGATCGTCACCTAAAAGTCATGAGGATCGGGTAGGTGCTTCGTGATCCCCACTCAGTAGTCACTAAGAACGGGTTGGTGCTGTGTGAACTCTACCCGACAGTCATGAAGAGTGAGATAGTGCTGTGTGAACGCCATCCGGCCATACCTCCGGTAAGATGAGGCCATGACGTTTAGTAGGAAACAACAGAAAGTGTGAGGAAAGAATTAAGAGAAATACATACAGGGATAAACAGATAGAGGGTTTACTTACTGAGCATTATTTTGTGCTCACCTTGTTATTTTCCTTTGTGGATGCAAGATCTAGGTGATGATGCAGTCGGAGTGGCGTCGGCAAGCGAGGAGCAATAGCTACACTATTTCCCCTGTTTTGGCCTTTTTAAATGGCTTTTTGTAAATGATGCTCTTTGTGTATAAAAGACTTATTACATATAATAAAAAGAAAAGTTTTGGGCCCATTTTCTATTGTTATTATGCATGCATTGTACTAATTTACAGCAGTTGTTATAGAAATACTACTCGTGTTCATCTTGATGATTGAAGGTTTTGCAACATTTAATTGAGGTTTGATTTCTTTAACTGTTTTATTATTGTAGGCAATGAAAAAATGTATGATTCAATTTTTATCAACTTCTAACATTTACTTTTTAGTTGGGTAGAAATTGGGAGAGCTACTCGTATTGACTTAATTGGGACTTATTTTGTTGTTTTATTATGGACGTTTGATTACGAAGTTTTATTTGTGTTTCATTACAGACTTTTATTTGTATCAATTTTTAATGTATTGTTAGTTGTGGTCAATGGATATCTATGAATGTTTAATTTTTATTTGGATATGTATTGTTGATGTTTACAATTTAAATCAAGAAAAATTTAAAAGAAAAAAAAGTTTAAGCCTTAAGGGGAAAACCGGTTCAAAATCAGTGAACCGAAAAATAGGTGTTCCCCTAAACCAGTTTGGTTTCGGTTCAGTTCAGGAAAATTCTTGAACCGAAAAACCGGTTCGATTCAAGAAAACGCCAGATGCCGGTTAACTAGTTTTGAACACCTCTATGTATGGACACCACCTTAGCATAGTCAAAGGCCATTCAATAAGCATGGCTGCATAAGTGTCATGTGGTGTGACCCAAGGTATGTATGAATTATGGCTATTGGTAAATTTTTAGCCACATAATCCATTACACCAAACCAATTAGAGGTTAACTCCAACAAATATTCCTTGATGAAAACCAAGTAGTTCATCATTGCGATCTACTTAGAATTTTACCACACTCTTTATGTTAATTCTCCCGCAAAGCCCCAACAAATACCTTTGAAAAGAAAATCCTTGTACAAACATATTAAAGACATTCCAAAAGCCCTTAATAAGCTGAATAGACCTGCATGTACAGGTTAAAATTATAGTTTTACCCTCTTATGACATGGTGGGTTGCAAAACCTAAGAAAGACATGTTTGATTCAAATGTTGGAAGGATAACGCTAGTGGCACACCCACTATGATAGGGAGAAAAGAGATTTTGTTTAAATGAGGAACAAGGCCTCTGAGAACAAAGGTTGAAGAAGAAGTTTATCAATTTTATTAAATTCAACATAAAGTTCTTTTAGGCTTATATAGCCTGACACCCTAACTCTTTCCTACTAACAAAAGGACTCTTTCATAATGATAAAATCTAATTCTTTATTGAGTACAATTATAAATACTATTCTATATTGAATAAAATACTAATAATACTCTAATTATAATCATTTGCCCATGTAGGTTTTCTCTTTGAACACATGGACCTTCTAACATCACTCCCATCATGATCATGCAAGTTCCTAACATTGCCCACCCCTGTAGAAGCAACCTTGTCCTCAAGGTTGGGAAGGATAGTGCCATAAAGAGTTGCAAGGTCATCAGCATCCTCCCATGATGTCTCTTCCAATGGCAGCCCGTGCCATGGAACCAAATATTGTGGAACTAAGACCCCATTGTGAATGAGCTTCCAAGTACTCACAATGGCGAGTGGAGAAACCTACAGCTGGCTGTGATAAACCAGAGGGGGAAGAGAGGAAGCCAAAACTTGTGGAATGCCATGGCATGGTTTAAGCAAGGAAACGTGAAAAACAGGATGAATCTTGGATTCTAGAAGTAACTCCAACCAGTAAGCAACGTTAACAAGTTTATGCAATATTGTGAATGGCATGCAATACTTGCAGCCAAGCTTTGTATAACCTTGCGCAGGGATATACCTGTTTATATGGCCAAAGCTTCAGGTAAACAAATTGAAGTCCTTTGATCAGTGGTGCTTGTTGGCCTGGCAAACCATGCGCTGTTGAGCCTTGGCCAAGCTATCTTTCAACTCTTTAAGAACCATATCATGAGTACTAAGCTCAAAATTGACAGCCTCTAAGTTGGATCCATGAGGAACATACTGCACAATGGTAGGAGGATCGTGGCCATACAGCAAATTAAACGGGGTGGTATGGAAGGAAGTATTATAATAAAATTCTGCCCAAGGAAAGTACCCCACCCGCTTGTGCTACTGATCCATGACAAAACACCTCAGATAATGTTCCAAAAATCTGTTTGTCACCTCCGTCTAGCTGTTGGTTTGTAGGGATATGCGGAGCTATGCTTGAGAGTTTTGCCGTTAAGTGTAAATAGTTCCTGCCAAAACTTGCTCAAGAAAATAGGTTTCTGATCATTAAGGATAGTCTTTGGAAAGCCATGTAATTTGTAGATCATTTGGACAAATAGAGTAGCCACTTTGATGGTTGTAAACCCATGACACAATGTGACAAAGTGAGCGTACTTGGTTAGGCAATCTACCACTACAAAAATGACTGAAAATCTCGAGGAAGGAGGCAACCTGGTTATGAAGTCCATCAAGATTTGGGATGTTGAGTGGCTAAAAAAGCACCCCCCCCCCCCCCCCCCCCCCCCCCCCCCCCCCCCCCCCCGAAGAACAAGATTGATGCTTGGCTTGGCTTGGCTTGGCTACACACATGACAACACTGAATAAAGGACTTGACATCCGTAGCCATCTGCCACCAATAAAAGTTAAGAGCCAATTTACTCAAAGTTTTTTGAATTCCCCCGTGACCACCCAATGGGGTTGCATGAAATTTCACCAAAAGCAACTACTTAACAGCTTCATCATTAGGCACCACTATATGGCCCTAAAAAATAACAATCCATCATGAACCGTATAACCTGTAGGGACCTCTAAACATGCTGAAACGTCATGAATTAAGGCTACATAAGTGTTATTCGTTTGAAGGGCTACTTGTATTTACTGTAAAATGTCAAAGGTAGGTGTCGAAAGCCCAAGAAAGGTGTGTGGTTGCAATGGTTCCATGTCAAACTGATGAAAAAGAGCATCAGTAGCGACATTTTCTTTTCCGAGTTCGTAACTTATCAAAAAATCAAAGCCCAATAATTTGACAAGGTAAATTTGTTGTTCTTGAGCGTGAGCTGTTTGGGAGATGATTATACGGAGACTTTGCTGATCCATCCAAATGATGAATTTTTTGCCTAACAAATATTGTCATTAGCACATGACCACTTTAGTGACTACATATAATTCACGCACATATGCTGAAGCACACTATAGATGACCCGATCATTTCTTACTGAAATAAGCTATGGGATGTGAATTTTACATCAATAGAACCCCAACACCAACCCTAGAAGTGTCAATTTCAACAATGAACACCTCCCTAAAATTAGGCAAAGCCAATACTAGTGTAATGGTCAGGGCCTTCTTGAGATTGTCAAAGGTTGTTTGGGCATTCAGGGACCATAAGAATTTATCTTTCTACAAAAGTGATGTCAAAAGCCTGACAATGGTGGCGTAGGCATGCACAAACCGACAGTAGTACCTGGTTAGCCAAGGAAGCCACATAGTTGCTTAATCATGGTAGGAATGGGCAAATCCAACATTGCCTGAATCTTGGAAGGGTCTGGTTCAACGCTAGCACTAGATACAATATGTCCCAAATACTTAATACGACTAATCTCAAAAGAGCACTTCTTGTGCTTCGTATAAAAAAATTATCACGCAGGTAACTGAGCATAATAGAAAGGTGATCCACATGATCCAACAGCCCCTTACTGTAAACTAGTATGTCATCAAAGAATATGATTACAAATTTTTAGAGGTATGGTCGAACAACGTCATTTATTATAGGTTGGAAGGTGGCTAGAGCGTTGGTGAGGCCAAAAGGCATGACAATGAACTCATAATGGTCATCATGTGCATGAAAGGCTGTCTTAGGAATGTCAGATTTTGTCATACGAATCTAATGGTATTCAGAACGAAAATCAATTTTTGAAAAAATTGTGGCACCAAATAACTCATCGAGTAGCTCATGGTGAACTTATCTAGGATTGTAATGCGATTAAAGGCACGATAATCCACACCATACCGCCAAGACCCATCCTTCTTCTTGACAAACAAAACTGATAATGAAAAAGGGTTGCGGCTTGGTCGAATGATGCCATTATGTAGCATGTCCTTCACCATGCGTTCCAATTCACCCTTTTGAAAGTGAGGATATATGTATGGTTTAACATGTACTGGGGTTGCACCCAGTTGAAAGGGAATATGGTGATCATACGGTCAGGGTGGCAGCAACTGAGTTGTTGGCGTAAACACAACGACGAAACTCTCCAAGGTGGTCTAAATGTCGTTGTCAACTATAGGCTCTAATAAAGGTGAAGGATCAGAATCCATTAATATAGCTAAACTATAAAGGTGGAAAAATTTTTGCCACTGAATCAACTGCTAATAATCGCTTTTATTTATGAAAGTGGATTAGTTCCACTAGTTGCCGCTGCTTGCCATGTAAAATCAATTAATTACCCTTCCAAGTGAAAGAAAGAGTGAGAACATTATAGTCCATTAAAATAGGTCCCAATGTGGAAAGCCATTGTGCACCTAAAATTAAATCTACCCTTTTAATTGGCAACACAAATAAATCAAAAAGGAATTGATGACCATCCAAAACCAATTCAACATTTGCACAAACAAATGAATAGCGAGGAACTTCACCATTCCCAATCATAACAATAAAATTAGGGGAGGCAGTAATGGGAATGCCCAATTGAAGGGCAATCCATTTTTGAAGAAAGTTATAGGTGGATCCTGCATCTACTAGGACCTCCATTGGACGACCCAGAAGGCTGCCATGCAAACCAATGGCACTCAAACTCTGTTGACCAATTAACGCATGTAGGCTAATGGTAACCAATTCATGTTCATTTGGCGGCACAGGCTTAATTGGCAATTCGAGGTAAGACTCCTCCTCCGCAGCCTCATCCACTATAAGCAAGAAAAAATTGGCCTTACAATGATGGCCCCGATGGACTCTCTCATCACAGTTGAAGCCAAGGCCACGATAGCGGCACTCTTGCATTTGAGCCACCGTGAGTTGTTTTATAAGAAGGGAACTTGGCGCTGGTGTAACGGGTGTGACAAATCGCAGAACAGAAATTGGCATAGGCAAAAGGGGAGGTAGAGTCGAGCTAGACCCTGAACCCGGGTGATTGGCCACTCAAGGACATGAAACAGGCAGACGAAGGTGTTGTTGCAATTCATAGAATTTGTCTTTGTAATGCCCACATCAAGGTACGAAGCTTTAATTATGCCCTAATACCCTTAATTGAATTTGTTAAAGTTATCTTGAACAAGTGTGAAGAAAAGTCCTTAAACCTTCATTAGGGGTAAAATGTTCTTTTCACTCATAATTAGTTGAAAAAGTGGGCAGTGAAAAGAACTAGAATAACATGGAGAAGTTAATAAAAATGAGGGCATTATGGTAATTGACTAAGGGACATAGATGGAATTTCATAGAAAGTGCAAGGGTAAAATGGGAAACTATAAGTAATATTTTGTTATATTAAGAGTTCAAGAATAAAACCCTAGCCATTCTTCCCCTTCCATTCACGCCACTTTCCACCCAAGTTCTTTCAAATTTCTTCAATCATTTTTCAAGGAAATTCATAGATCTTGGTTCATTTTTAGTGGAATTTCAATCCCAAGCATCCTTAGGTAAGATTGTTGCACTAAGATGTGAGATTTAATTTTTAAAGTGTTGAATTATTATGATTTGTGCTCATAGGATTTAAGAGAAAGAGAGTTGGATCAGGGAAGACTACTAAAGTGTTGGATTGCTCACATCTAAGGTAAGTAAATCCAACCCTAGTCATGATTAGAACAATATTGTGTAGAGAACTTCTTTTATGCATGTATGTGCTTATATATGAATAATTGTTTATGGAATGGATGTTGAATGATGGTTAGAATTTATCCATGAGAAGTAGTGTTTGTGTACTTGATGTTTGATGACAGTTTGGATGAATTATGGAAGAATTGGTGTAGAATTTATGAAGTGTAAATCCTAGCCAGGTTTGAAGTTGATTTTGGTGAGTTTTGTTCCAAATTTTGGTGGCTTAGAAGAGATGTAGAAATGTAGCAAATTTAGAGTTTGTGTGTGCATATAAATTGTCTGATGAAAGACCAAAGAGAAGTGCATGCATGAGTATGATTATTTGTTATCTTGAGATGAGTTTGTAGATGGTAGAGAATGACATGTTTACATTCCATATTGCATTATTGCATCCAAACATGTGAATTTAGAAAGAATAATAAGCATGAACCCATCTACATGCATACATACTCATAAGAGCATTAAAGAGCATTAAAGAACAAATAGAAAGAAATGAGAAATATTAAAGAACACTTCTAAAGATAAGAGAAGAGAAGAGAAGGTTGTTGCGATGGGGAACCCGTGAGTGACCTAGCCTCGCATGCACGCCACCTTTAGTGAGCAGCCTCATAATTAGAAAGAAGAATTGTACAGTCCATTAGAAGTGCATGTGGGTGAGGACTGTACCCAGGATTAGAGAATACACTCACACGGCCAGGTTTCCAAATTCATGCCTCAACCGAGTCCGATTGGCAAGAAAGAAAGAATAGAAAGAAAAGAAAAAAAAAAGAAAGAAGAGAAAAAAGAAAAGAAAGAGTAAAAAGAAACAATAGAAAGAAAGGAAGGATAGAAAGAAATACAGAGAAAAGAAACAGAAAACAGAATAAGAAAATAGAAAAACAGAAAAGAAAATGCACACCGTATGCATTTGTGCATTTGCATCATACCTATGCATGCAACCATGCCTATTATTATGAGTAGTGAGAAATTAGAAATTGAGAAAAAGAACGGAGAAAGAACAGAGAAGAATAGAGAAGTGTGATGTAAGGAAAGAAATTCAGAATATGAGCAACGGAGAGAGAAGAGTAGCATAACGGGTTTACTTACTAAGCAATTAGTGCTCACCCCATTGTTTTCAATGTTTTTGCAAGTAGTAGATGAGATTACGGTCGCTTGGAACGTCAAGAAGCAGAAAGGTTTGGCAACACTGTCGAGTTGATGTTTTGTGACTTTATTACATTATGTAAAGATTTGTATATAAAGAAAAATTAGATATGGGCCCATTATTTCATACTCATCTATATATAGATATATATATTTTCTTATATTATTGTTTATTTTACGAGTATACTAGCTAGAGAGAGAAAGCATTACATTTTTTGTATCAGAGCAAAGGTTTTGGGAGCTTTTTATTAGAATGTGTTGACAGTGTGCCTCTCCCACCGCGTTGACGTCCCGTAGTCGACCGTTGTAAGTTATTTCTTTCCTTACTTGTAGTAGATGAGTTAATTGAGTTGATTAAAATTGTTAGTGTTATGTAGATGAGACGTAGAACTCGAGCAGGCAGTAAGAAGGCATTGAGTACGGGTGAACCTTCCAACCCTTCAGAATCTACTCCCCCTGTCCTCGATGAAGCAAGGATCCGTAATATTATACAGTAAGTCTTGGTAGAGAATTAGGAAGGCTCTATACTGGAGAGAGTTGAGACCCCAGTTATCATACCGACCCTTAGAGAGGAGAGAGAGAGGTCGGTACCCGCGATAGTGCAGAATCATATTGAGCCGATATA
Source organism: Pistacia vera (assembly GCF_008641045.1). Taxonomy (NCBI): domain Eukaryota; kingdom Viridiplantae; phylum Streptophyta; class Magnoliopsida; order Sapindales; family Anacardiaceae; genus Pistacia; species Pistacia vera. The sequence continues at coordinate 918,324 of NW_022196534.1, forward strand.
TGGGTTGCCTAGTCAACATCAGCCGTTGGAATTCAAGGGTACGACGGACCCAATAGTGGCAGAAGAGTGGTTTAGATTTGTGGAGCGTACGACAACACTTTTCCCTATGACAAACTGGGAGAAGATTTAGTATGCAAACTTTTTGTTTAGGGGTGATGCCCGTATATGGTGGGAATTGATGAGGATACTCACGATATAACCTCGATGACTTGGGGGGATTTCAAAAGATTGTTTGAGGTAGAATATAGAACAGTTGATCGAGTTCATGAAAAGGTTCAGGAGTTTATCAGTTTACAACAGGGGACTAGTTCAGTGAGAGAATATTCGGTGAAATTTAATTCCCTGTCAAGGTTTGCGCCAGGTGTAGTGAGTACACCAAAACTAAGGAGGGATAAGTTTGTGCATGGGCTAAAACCAAAAATAGCCCAAGATGTGATGGCTGGTGCCAAGCCCCCTCAGACATACAGTGAAGCTTTGGAACAAGCCTTACGGGTAGAAATATTTGTGAATAAGCTAACCCCAGCAACTCTATCAGTAGTAGCCCTTAGTGTTCCACCTCTTGCTCCATAGAGAGATATAGTTGATGCCCCCACTAATAGAGAGGTGAGAAATAAGAAAAGATTTCAACCCAAGAAGAACAGGAGGGATTGACAAAATAAAAGGCCGAGAACCGTTGAAGTTCCCCAGTGTTAGAAGTGTGGAAGAAATCATTATGGGGAGTGTCTTAAAGATTTGGGCCAAAATGTATGCTAGAGATACTGGTAGCCAGGGAATATGATGAGAGATTACAAAGCCCCTCCTGCACCCTTAGCGCAGACACCTAGAGGTACCAATGCTTGGGTGTTTACAGTAGCTCAAAGTGTAGCTGAAGCTAGCCTATCCGCAGTTATCGGTTACTTATTATTTCACTCAGTTCCCTTTTATGCATTAATTGATTCTTGAGCCACATATTCATTTATTACACATGGGATTTTAGAGAGATTAGGTTTGAAACCTATTATAGTGGATTGTCCCATTAAGATAGAGTTACCAGATGGTATTAGTGTGGTAACTCAAGAGATACTTCCAGGGGAGCCCGTAGTGATACATGGAAGGGAGTTGCCAGTGGATTTGATAGTGTTTGATATGCCCGATTTTGATGTTATTTTGGGCATGGATTTCCTGGGGAGATTTGGAGTAGAGATTGATTGTCAGAAGAAGAAAGCAAGATTTAATCTTGATGATGGTGATAAGTTTACTTTTGGCAAGGGTCACCAGCTTAGTATGTTAATTAGCAGTGTAAAGGCTAGAAAGATGCTAAGAAAATAGTGCTCGGGGTATATTGCTCATGTAGTGCACAGTAGTGATGTCCCACAACTAGAGATTCAAAATATGCCAGTAGTCTGGGAGTTATTAGATGTATTTCTGAAAGATTTGTCGGGTTTACCTCCGGAAAGAGAAGCAGAATTCAGCATTGAACTAGCACCGGGGACAACACCAATTTCTAAAGCCCCTTACCGGATGGCCCCAGCTGAGCTTCAGGAATTGAAAAAGCAGATTCAAGAACTCTTAGACAAGGGTTTTATTCGACCTAGGCATTCTCCTTGGGGTGCTCCAATTTTATTTGTGAAGAAGAAAGATGGATCTTTACGGATGTGTATAGATTACAGAGAGTTAAATAAAGTGACAGTGAAGAATAAATACCCGTTACCTCGCATAGATGATTTGTTTGATCAGCTGAAAGGAGCAGCCATGTTTTCAAAGATTGATTTGAGGTTGGGTTATCACCAAGTAAGGGTTGCAGAGCAAGATATTGCCAAGACTGCTTTTTGGACCAGATATGGGCATTATGAGTTTGTGGTGATGCCTTTTGGGTTAACCAATGCCCCAGTAGTCTTTATGGACTTAATGAACTGAGTGTTTCAAGATTGTCTTGATCGATTCATAGTGGTGTTTATTGATGATATCTTGGTTTATTCTAAAACAGAAAATGAGCATGAAGAACACCAAAGACCATCAGGTTTGCTTCAGCCACTTTGCATTTTTGAATGGAAATAGGAAAGTATATCAATGGATTTTATCACAGACCTTCCAAGAGTTGAAAAGGGGTAAAATGTGATATGAGTGATAGTAGACAGATTAACGAAATCAAGCCATTTTCTTCCAGTAAAAGATAGCACTACCTCAAATCAGTTGGCCCAAATCTATGTCAGGGAAATAGTCAGACTCCATGGTATGCCCAAGACCATAGTGTCAAATAAAGATTCCAATTTGTTTCAGCTTTCTGGACCAGTCTATAGAGAAACTAAGGTACCAGATTGGCATTTAGTACAGTATACCATCCTCAGACAGATGACCAGACTAAGAGAACAAATCAGATACTTGAGGATATCTTGAAAGCATGCTGTATGGATTATAGAATGACTTGGTATGAGATGTTACCGTTGGTGGAATTTGCCTATAATAACAGTTATCAGTTTACAATTAAGATGACTCCTTATGAAACCTTGTATGGTAGGCGATGTAGATCTCCATTGCATTGGGATGAGGTAGGAGAGAAAGATGAGTTACATACAGCTCTTGGGCCGGAGATAACTTAGAAAATAATAGAAGATATCTAGCTAATCCGACTTAGAATGAAGCAAGCTCAAGATAGACAAAAGAGCTATGCAGATTTAAAGAGAAAAGACGTGGAATTTGCAGTGGGTGATAAAGTGTTTATTAAAGTTTCCCCTTATAAGCGGGTAATACGTTTTGGCGGTAAAGGAAAGTTAGCACCTAGATACATTGGCCCCTTTGAAGTGTTGCAACGAGTTGGAAAGGTAGCTTATAAGTTGGCGCTACCACCTAATATGGATAGGGTGATAGTAATTAAATGAAACAATCATGAAAATAGGCATAGAAGAACATCCAATACTCAAAACATATATTGAACACTAAAAAAAAACAGATTAGATCTCATAGTTTCATTGATTCCGAGGCCTCCGTTTCCTTTGACCAAGTTAGAAAAGTTTTAGCTGCTCATGGCTATAATCAAAACTAAAAAGAGAAAATTCCAGAAGAGAGGAAAGAGAGGCGTGTGTAATCACCTCTAATCTGATCTCTCTCCCCCTTTAAAAAAAATCCAATTCAAGTCTTTGAATTCTACTCAATCTCCTAAAAATATTCTAATATCCTAAAATAACATTTATCCTAATCTGATTAATTGAAAATAAAATAAAGTCCTAATATAAACTAAGAAAGTGGTGTTTCCAACTGTAACTTGTGTGCAACAGGTCTTCAAAACTTCCAATAATAAACTGCCTAATTGACTTGCATGACAAGGCAAAATGTTCCAGAACATCAGTAGTGCAGGTGCGTCAACTTCAAGCCCGATTACAACCTTTATGCAGCGAGTATCTCTCCAAACTCAAAACATGAAAGTTGTAGATCTCTTTCTTAGGGTTCCATGCATTTTGAATCGTCTCAATCGGAGCTCGGATGAGAGAGTTATGCCCATATTACGAAGCGATGTCGAAACTATCCGAATTCACCTAATTAGTTCCGTTTTGCATTTAACGTCTCCATTTACATCCTAAATCAAAATAGAATAATAATGAGTATATTTAGGCAACAAATAAGTATAAAAGACTAGACATTAAGGGGGGTAAATATTTCATTTTGCAATCTCATCAAATTCCCCCACACTTAACTTTTGCTCGTCCCCTGGCAAAACTCAAATTCACTTTCCCAAAAAAAAAAAAAAAAAAAAACAACCAGGTTGCAACACCATCAATAAAGAATAATCAAGCTCTTCAAAACTTATAACATATCATGAACATACATTCTTAAACAACTTCCAATTGCTGAGTAAGCATTTTCACTCAAAGATGGAGTAAACTAAATGCGTAGACCCTCACGAAATTAAACACTCACTCGACTCTCATGTGTTTGAAGGGTAGGTGTTTCACTCAAATTCATTCCAATGGAAACAATCTACCATAGGCTTGCTTATCTTCTCATTCTCCACCACTGGAATCACATGCATAACACAACTTATAAGGACTTTTCAAGGGTTGTAATGGGGTTTAGGATCAAGGTGGGAAATATTTTGGAGTGTAGCTCAAAAGCCATCGAAACTAGTGGAGCAAAAATGAATCAACTCAAGCTCGAATATATAAAACATGTAAAACAAATCACTCCCTTCAGCAGCTTCTTCCTTGTATATATCCCATATAAACATACCCCTTTACTGAAATTTTAGGAGAAATTATGAACATGGATAGTTTGTAATATCAAAAGCAATTTCCTCCATCACTTCCTTTCTTCTTCTTCTTCTTTTTTTTTTTTTTCAGATTACTGGAATTCCAGAATTGAGAATGATAACATATATTCCATTTCACTAGTCATGGCCATACCACAAATCCAAACACCCCCACACTTATGATGAACAATGCTCTACTAGCTCTACGACTTGGGTAAAGACATTTTTTTTTTTTTTCAGGTTTAAAGCTTGTAACGTGGGTTCACAATAAAGCTAAAAGGGATTCAACAAAGGGAAAAATTAATTACAAGGTAGGCTATTTGGCTTATGTAGCTTATAACAAAGAGAGCCTTAATCATGTTCATGCACGCATGTGTCCATATGACCTCGAAGAGAATCAAGGCAAGTTCTAGAGAAATAAATCCAT